>NC_136261.1:291872596-292062596 GCF_964187855.1 Myxine glutinosa | reverse complement strand
GAGGCTTCCATACACTTGTAACTCTGTGAACCTTTCGGTTTTTATATCAGTCACTATGCGACCTTCATATCATCAGTGGAGAACCGCCAGCAAGGTGTCCCATACAGCTGCTGCTGCACCTTGCTGGGAGCGATAAGCACCGCCTGCCACACGGTAACGTTATCTCTGTATCCACTCATCATATGGAGTCGACATGGTTGCGGTTGGGAGTTACTAATAATGGTATCTGTAATCTGGTTCTCCAACCTAATGAGCGGACAACATGACGTCATCGCCATGCATGTCCGCATTGCCCTGCAAAGCTCCAGAGGAACCATCTAGCAGTGCGTCATTACGGATTATAAATCCAGATACTGTCACAAGTGCATGCAAAACTCACAGTTACCGACCTGGTTTCGCCCTTGTTGGGGCTTCATCAGGGCAACGCAGTGAAGCTTCCATACACTTGTAACTCTGTGAACCTTTCGGTTTTTATATCAGTCACTATGCGACCTTCATATCATCAGTGGACTGTGAGTTTTGCATGCACTTGTGACAGTATCTGGATTTATAATCCGTAATGACGCACTGCTAGATGGTTCCTCTGGAGCTTTGCAGGCAATGCGGACATGCATGGCGATGACGTCATTTTGTCCGCTCATTAGGTTGGAGAACCAGATTACAGATACCATTATATATATATATATATATATATATATATATATATATATATAAATATATATATATATATATACGGTATATATACATATATATATTGTTACGGCCCGCGGATAAGATGTTGTGTTTGCCGAGCGGATGGCCCCGCGGTCGTACAGTTACCCCGACTAACCTGATTCCCAAATGTTGGCCGGATCGCGCCACAGATATTCAATAGGGAAAAGACTAAGGCGACACGGATGTGAAGAAGAAGCAGACAAAAAGGTTGGAAATACGAATATAATTTATTTGCTATTTACAGGCTCAAAAAAACCAAGGAGAAGGAAAGATAATAAAATAATATACAGAAGATATTAGAGACACAGTGCAAATTCCTTATACAAGCTTAATTAAATACCCAGGACAGAACAAACAAAACAAACTCACGTACACAAGAGGATGGAAAGGCAGGAGGTGGATGGCTGGAGGGAGAGGAAGGTCCAAGGGGGTCCTGCAGCACGATCGGCGCGTTTAGCAGCCGCCGTTCCTTCGCGGCCCTGCTCCGGAACTGCCGTCAAGGCCCCACGCTGCTGTCGTTGCTGCTGTGGCCGCCGCTGCTGCTGCTGTTGTCCGCTGCTGCGGCGGTGGACGTTGCACGCTTTTCCAAGACTACAACAGGCTTCTTGCTGTTAACTACTGCTCAGTCCAAACTTGGCGAGCAAGGCGACGAATAGCAGGCTTTGTGCTTTCCGGGATGTCCTCTCCTTGGATGTTCTCTATGTTCTCTTTCTTGGTCCAACCACTCTTTCTCTCTCTTGGTCCAATCACTCCTCACCACCAACAACTCAACGCAACCAACTTTGCTTCTTGCCCGCGCGCCTTTATAGCGCCTCCGGTGATCAAGCTGCCGGCCTTCAGGACACGCCCATCGGTGTGCTAACCTCGGCCCTGGTTGGTCGCGCGACCCTCTGGCTCCGCCCTTGATGACGACGGGCAGGCACGCCTTTCTTCCCCGACCCGAGCACATGTTCAATGGTGGTTTTGGAGGGGATGTAATTGGCAATCGAGGCTTGGCAATGACGAAATGGGAAATGGAGGTTTTGGGAATGGGAATGGGGAATGAAGGGAATCTATCTATTTCACTTGGTGCAATGGAGTGTCATCTTAATGGGAGACAAGGCCTTACCCTAATACACATAATAAAGATATAACTATCAACCAGGGGTATTCTATGATTGGCTAACGTGTATGCTTTATGGACTAATTATGGGACGCCCTTTGACCTTTACACAACACTGGAGGCAGGAGGGTCCAGAATCAAGCAATATTGCACAACCATTTACTACAATACAACACAATAAAAAAACCATAATCCTCATATCCGCAACACTGCACCCTCCTCCTCTTAGGCACGTCCCGGGCCTATAACTTTAACTTAGTGTGACACGTAGGTGTAGTTCCCTCTACATTTAACCTGACCCTGAGTGAGACAGTTTTAAAACATAAATAAATATGTCCCGCTGCTCCATTGCACCCTACCTAACAGACTCACGCCTACAGCTAACCGAATTGCGGAATTGTCTTCAAACTACACACTGACGGTGGGGAGCATTATTTACAATGACTCTGCTTTTATTTACAAAACTAACCCTGGACCTGTGATTGTTCTTTTGGGGGGGGAGAGACAGCCTGCTCTGCATCAATGCACCATGAAAGCACCCAAAAACGCACCAATACACCCTCAAGCACCAATCGGTGCCCAGTCATCATAGTTCATGAATAAAAATAAAAACAACAACCCCTAACCCTGCAGGTGGTCTCTTGCTCTTCGGCTCCCTCTGCTGGCTATTATTATTTTCCTGGTGTTGTCATCTTCCTTTGCTGGCGGCCTATTTGCACTATTAAAATGCACCCAACGTGTTCATTTTTATTTATTTTATTTATGGCCCACAGGGCCGACTAGTGTGGTTCACCTGTGGGGCATCGGTGCCCTGTGATCAAGGTCCGCCAGCAAGATTTCGGGCCTTCATGGCCGGTTCCAGCAGAGGGGCCATGCCCCAACCCATGGGGTCCATAAGTGGTGCTCGGCCACAGACATGTGGTCCATAATGTGGTGCATCGATGCAGACAGCTGGTTCTGGGAGTTCCGGGCGCACAATGGTGGACTCACGCACGCTCCCCTCGGCGCCCAGTGGCGCACAGGTCCTCATGTGGGAGACAAAGGGGGGGAAGACAGATGGGCGAGGGGTAAGGTCACAAGGGTACACATCAATCAAGGCAATGCAAGGCGAAGTGCGTACGGAGAGCGAAGTGAGAAAGCTCGTCCCTACCGTACGTCACCCCCCCCTGTCACCGACTCTACCCTTGCCCTTACCCCATATTTACAAAAATCTACACATTTACCAATTCGTCACTACTGTCATGTCTTCCCCATATTTCCCTTATACCAAATTCGTCTCCACAATCCCTCTATCCAAAATTTGCCATCACCCAATTCATCATCAATCCTCATAAGGAGGAAGAGATGGATCAACAAAGCACAATGTCACACCCACGTCATGATGCGTCTCACAATCCAAACATCTGCACAATAAAAATAATAAAAACAACCTGGCATGGTGTGGAGGTATGTCATCTCAGGTGAGTGGATGTAGATGGTGCGAGGAGATTTTCATCCTAACTACTTTCTAAATGACATTAACACACTTTACACTACCCGGGGTCTTTCCCTGCCAATCCATTGGCCAACTTACACTATGGGTTCTAAAAACCAATTCCCATTGCCCAAACTGTGGTGCTTCTCAATTTGGGGTCTCACTCCCCCGATTCAACTCCCTGTGCCCTTGCACAATTTCAGGACTGGGGCGTGTAGCTCTCCCAGCAGGTCTACCCACCTGCAAACCTCCACCACTGCAGTTGCCACCCGAGCTTACCTAGCTCCTCACCCTAACCTAACTAACTGGGGAAGGCCCCTCCTGGCTCTGTCACCCCATTCGGTGCCCTCTGGCACTGGGCTACCCGGGTCCGTCCTCCGGATCCTCGGGCCGCATCCACAACAACTACTACCGGCTCCCAGAGCCCACCTGCGGCCTCACCTGGCCGACATCCTCACAGTGGTGGAGTGCCCAAACCAACTACACACACTAACAGGCTACATGCCCAGCCATTTCCACAACACTAATGCACCCATCCAAATACCATTCTTTCACCCGCACCACAGATGCCAATATCCAACCACAATTTACCTATACCCTCTAGCTAACACTTACACTACCCTCCCCGGGTATTCGTGATGGGGGTCCATCCTTCCCCCACTCACACCTTCGCACCATCCACTCCACTCCATAGTTTCCACCATACTCACTCCACGACCATCCATTCCAATACTCCATATACTCCATACCATTTATTCCACACAACCATTTATTCCATACACTTGTTCCTCATACCTGTTCAATCTTACCTGGTGCCACCTGCACCCTCCTTCCTTCCTGGACCCTTTGGTCAGCACAATACTCATCACCATCACTCACTCAAACACTGCTCCATCCACCCGTTCAGTTGCACACCTGTGCAATCACACCTGTTCACCATCCACACGGCATCATCTAATCTACCTGGTGCCCTGCTAACTTAGTGCTCCCCGTCTTCCCTTTAAACTAAGCACATACCACGTCATTATCATCCACACTAATCTACCTGCGTCCCCACTACAGGTATCAGTCACTACCTAACCTTAACGTTACCTAAGGTCATCTTCTCTAGATCCCTATCATTATATCCTAAACCTCCCGGGCTAGTTTTCACTGCCAAACCCATAAGTCTAGTGCTCCTTTGCCCCCGTTGTGAGGGATGACAGAGTTGCCATCCCACCACATCGGGTATCTTCCACTACCAATTTTGCACACCAAATTCCAGCCAATCAAAAATTTGCCAATCACTACCAATCCTCTGCCAATCATCACTGCCAATCCTTTGCCAATCATCAAATTTTGTTTTTCTAATTTCGGGGCCAAAACACTATCCTCATCATCATCATCACAGTCCACTTTATCTGAGCCTCGGTGCGTCGTCACATCATTAATACCCGGCTTCGCAAAGCCGAGCAATGAATTCGGGTGATTTGGTCGCCTTGGTTGGATCCGTCCGGCATTCACGACTCCGGGGAGGAGGCATGCTCGGGCCGAGGTTCCACGAATCATCGCGGCTCGGTACCTTGCGGTCCCGGGCCCGATGGCTGAGGCTCGCCCGGTCGGAACCCCGTCCCCACGAGGGGGCACCGTGCCGCTTCCTCCCACTCGCCCTTGAACCGGACCGGTCGCCTCGCCCGACAAGGCCCGGACTCGACCGTGCAGGGCGGGGCCAAGCCCGAATCGGCAACGACGCTTCGAAGAGAAGCGACGCAGCATCGATCCGTGCCGGGCCTTGCATCCAACAAAGCGCACCGCACCCCGAGTGCTCGTATCGGCTATCCGTCGCTCTAACCGATAACCCGGTTACCGTCGATGCTTCACCTGCATGCTCACACGCATACGCTACCCCTTTCACCCTCACCGAGCTCGGTGCTCCAACACCATCCGTACATTCCACCAACGCTCTCCCTGTTACACACCACACCTCTCGCGCACACTCACCGTTCGCACACTTCGGTCCACACCTCTCCTCCGTTACGTCCTCCGTAACACTCACCATGGGCGTGCACTCTTGCATCCACCCACTACCGCGCTCCGATGTGCTCCCTCGCACTCGCACTACTACCAACTCAGGTGTGCTTTCTCGCACACCCTCGCCATTCATCTCATACGTGCAACCTCGCACCCGCTCCACCACCAACTCACTCCTCGTGTCACACTCCGTACACCCCGACGTGCATTCTCGCTTGCACTCGGTTTCACTCCCACACTTTATAACACGCTCACTCTTTGACGCACACTTTTTCCTCACACGCGTGCCATTTGTACTCACACGGGACCCTTCACCAACTCCCGGGTGCCATATCGATCCCAATCGCGCGACAATTCTCTTCGCGCCAAACCCCCTTTTACAAAATCTCCCGGCACCACATGCAGCCCGTCTCACCTTCGGGGTTCTTCTTCCTCCCTGCACCAACACCTGCAAATCTTTATAAGGATTAAGCACAGCATCGTGATGTGAGCACGGACTTTGTACAGTTTCCATCTTTTCCTCCCGCCGCGAGTGGTTTTCTAAGTCCCCGGTCTCTTCAATTTCAATGCCCACTTCCACTTTTTCTTTACTCACCTCGACGACCGTTGGCTTTAATAAAATTCTCTCTACCTCATCGGTCGCCGGCTTTTCCAAACCCCGTGTCGCGATTTATACCCCCGTCATTGTACCCGCGCTTTTCTCCACTTCGCTCAACCAGCGCTTCTCGACCCGCGTTACCTCGTCGTGCACCCTTGGGACCCTCTCGCCCAACCTGCGGTCTCTGTCCCTCTGCTCCATTTCCTCCCTATCGGCCCTCATTCCGTTCGTTATTGCTTCAATTTGGTTTCCCAATCGCTCACTGTTAGCCCTCCTTTCGTTCATTATTCTGTTTCCCATTTTTTGCATGAGGGCCTCCATTTGTAGCAAAAGGTTCGAATCCACCAATGCTGCTACGGTCACGGGTGCGGTCGCCGTAGCCATGTGCGAGGCGCCATTTTGCGCACCTGAAACCTCGTGCGCGAGAGCGCCATTTTGTGCACCTGATACCCCCTCAACCACATTGCCATTGTTCTCTTCCTCTCTTTCCTCCACATACATTTCCCCGAGGTCCTGGGTCGATTCTACCCCGTCTATCTCTCCCACCGACATCCCGTCGCCTTGACCAGCCATGGCGCGATTTCAAAATTCGGGTTTTGTAAAACAAAACAAATTTCGGCTGCTCCAAATTTTGACCAAATTTTTTCTTGGTGTTTTAAAAATTTGGTTCGGGCCTCGTATCTCAACTCCCAGACACCAATTGTTACGGCCCGCGGATAAGATGTTGTGTTTGCCGAGCGGATGGCCCCGCGGTCATACAGTTACCCCGACTAACCCGATTCCCGAACGTTGGCCGGATCGCGCCACAGATATTCAATAGGGAAAAGACTAAGGCGACACGGATGTGAAGAAGAAGCAGACAAAAAGGTTGGAAATACGAATATAATTTATTTGCTATTTACAGGACCAAAGAAACCAAGGAAGAAGGAAAGGTAAGAAAATAATATACAGAAGATATTAGACACAGTGCAACGCTAGCTTATACAAACTTAAGTAACCCAGGGACAGAACAAACAAAACAAACTCACGTACACAAGAAGGGTGGAAAGGCAGGAGGTGGATGGCTGGAGGGAGAGGAAGGTCCAAGGGGGTCCTGCAGCACGATCGGCGCATTTAGCAGCCGCCGTTCCTTCGCGGCCCTGCTCAAAACCGCCGTCCAGGCCCCAAGCGGCTGTTGTTGCTGCTGTGGCCGCCGCTGCTGCTGCTGTTGTCTGCTGCTGCGGCAGTGGACGTCGCGCGCTTTTCCAGGACTACAACAGGCTTCTTGCTGTTAACTACTGCTCAGTCCAACCTTGGCGAGCAAGGCGACGAATAGCAGGCTTTGTGCTTTCCTGGATGTCCTCTCCTTGGATGTTCTCTATGTTCTCTTTCTTGGTCCAACCACTCTTTCTCACTCTTGGTCCAATCACTCCTCACCACCGACCACTCCTTTAGCAGCAGTATCGTTGGAGGTATTGACTTATATAGGGTTGGTTTTCTAAAGCTTATATCAGAATATTAACTTATATCAAATGGGTCTTTTGAGGGGAAAGTGTGATGACGTCACCACGTCACGCGGCACGAATGCGCGCCTGTGTCGTTGGAGATACTGACTTCTATAGGGAGGCCCCATCACCCTCCCCCATCACCCTCCCCCATCACCCTGCCATCGCCCTCTCCCATCACCCTGCCATCACCCTCCCCCATCACCCTCTGCCATCACCCTCCCATCACCCTGCCATCACCCTCCCATCACCCTGCCATCACCCTGCCATCACCCTCCCACCACCCTGCCATCACCCTCCCACCACCCTCCCATCACCCTGACATCACCCTCCCATCACCCTTTATTGGACCATTTGACTTCTGTAGGGTTGGTTTTCTAAGGTTTATATCAAAATATCAAATAAATCTTTTAAGGTGAAAGCGCGATGACGTCACCACGTCACGCGGCACGAATGCGCACCTGTGTCGTTGGAGGTATTGACTTATTTAGGGTTGGTTTTCTAAGGCTGTAGGCCGCACCTCATTTTGTCAAATAAAGTGGTATTCGGGTGGTTCCGGTATTTGGGAGGTATCACCCTCCCCCATCACCCTGCCATCACCCTCCCATCACCCTGCCATCACCCTGCCATCACCCTCCCCCATCACCCTCTGCCATCACCCACTCCCACCACCGTCTCGTTGGAGGTATTGACTTATATAGGGTTGGTTCTCTAAGGCTGTAGGCCGCACCTCATTTTGTCGAATAAAGTGGTATGCGGGTGGTTCCGGTATTTGGGACCGCAGGGACGGAAAGTGCAGCCGGCCCGCTCTGAAGGTTCGGATCGGGACACCGGGATTCATTCCGGTCGCCCGGTCGGCCCTGAGGTGGGGGTGCGGGGCCTGTCACGGAACGTCAAAACAAACGGCCTGCCGGGGCCGCCCAAAAGTCGGGCGTGAGGGGCGCGTCCACTAATGGAACGCCTCTCGCTTCCCAGATCGAGGGCCACGTGGTCAGGAGAACCTCGTCCCTTCTGGTTGCCCTGCCGTCCCACCGGGAGCGCTGGCAGGGTGTACTTCAAACTAAGCTTAAGTGTCAAGTGTTAAGTTCCTCCTTGCCCTCGCAAGGGAAAGGCTAGGGTCAAGATCTTCCAAATTTCCAAACACTAGAACTCGGATGTCTCAAATTAATTAATTATTTGTTAAAACATCTCAGTCGCCCGCGACCTCTCTAGCGCGGGCGTCGAACCAGTTCATTTCCGGTGCGACCGGGCCGAGTATCGGCCCGGCCGTGGCCGAAGCCGTTGATTCCGCCGTAGCACGCTAACGCGTAGGCTCGCGCGTCCCTGGTCCGCCGGGGCTCCGCGGGTGTCCTACCGTGCCTGGCTTGCCGGTGCCCGGGGACGGATCTCGCTGTCTAAACATGGTAGCGCTAGGCCAATGGGACCGCCGGGACCCACGTGCACTCACATGGTGTTCTGCGCGTGGGCGGCAGTATCAGACCGGGGCGCCCAAAGGCGCCACGCACCCAAACGCTCCCCGGCTAAAGTTCATCCTGAAAGCGCCCACATTGTGCGGACAAACCAAGTCAAGGGCCACGTGGTCAGGAGAACCTCGTGCCTATCGGCCGGCCTCAAAGACCGAAATTGTGACGGTGTCACCCGTAATCATGCAGCGAAAATGAATGAACTCATTCATTTCGTCATCTAAACAGTGACGCGCATGAAGGGATGAACGAGATCCTCACTGTCCCTATCTACTATCCAGCGATCCCACAGCCAAGGGAACGGGCTTGGCGGAATCAGTGGGGAAAGAAAACCCTTTTGAGCTTGACTCTAGCCCGACTCTGTGAAGGGACTTGAGAGGCCGCAGGCACTCAATAGGGCTGGACCCGTGAAATTTCAGGGATTTTTGGTAAAATTACCTCAGGGTAAAGTTACATAGGCAAACACCGTGTTAAATTTCCGTCGCCGGAGGACTCTATTTCTTATTGCGAAATTCTCTAAGACTTCGCCTCTAGGAGTTATTGAAAATATTAACTAATATAAAAATTAGTTTTCTAAGACTGAAGTGCAGTGACGTCATCACGCCCTTAGTTTTCTAAGACTGAAGCGCAGTGACGTCATCACGCCCCCACCATGAGTGTCATTCGAAGAAGATCGAGGAAGAAGAGCTCGGAGATGGACTGGACACGAGGCGTAGCGGGTGCCATTTGGAAGAGCTGAGAGGACTCAGTCGTGATAGAGTGAGCCTGAGTGAGTATATCAACACAAGAACAAGATCTAGAAGGAGGTATGTACGGTGCGATTCATATAATATATTGTTTAGTTATCGTCGATGAGGAATTTGGGGTCGGAATGGGTGATCGGCCTGGGTGACTGGGTCTCGACTAGATGCTAGGCCGCACCTCATTTTGTCCAATAAAGTGGTTTTAAAATATTTTTTGATGGTTCCTATGCTTATCATTAGATGCATAACGTTCGTAGTGAGGTATAGATATATGGATTGACATTGGATGGCATGGGATTTGGGATTTAGGAACTCCGGGGTCTTTTCATTGGGAATATATGCGATTTGTTTTGGGGGGCCCTTAGAGCTAACGGAGGCTCGGATTTTAATTCTGATGCCGGATTTCGCAGTCGCTAGTACGTCTTAACACTCGACAGAAACTGGCCCCGCGAAATCTCCAGGATTTTCGGTAAAATTACTTCAGGGTAAATTTACATAGGAAAACACCATGCTAAATTTTCGTTGCCGAAGGACTTTAATTTTTGCGAAATTCATCCTGACTTCGCCTCTAGGAGGATACAGGGGTATCTGTGGATAACGGGAACCTTTATTTGGCGAAATTCGGACTGATATTGACCGAGTTATTCAAAATATTAACTTATATCAAATAAATCTTTTGTGCTTTTGTATTTTGCGCACCTGTATCGTTGGAGGTATTGACTAGACTTATATAGGGTTGGTTTTCTAAAGCTTATATCAGAATATTAACTTATATCAAATGGGTCTTTTGAGGGGAAAGTGTGATGACGTCACCACGTCACGCGGCACGAATGCGCGCCTGTGTCGTTGGAGATACTGACTTCTATAGGGAGGCCCCATCACCCTCCCCCATCACCCTCCCCCATCACCCTGCCATCGCCCTCTCCCATCACCCTGCCATCACCCTCCCCCATCACCCTCTGCCATCACCCACTCCCACCACCCTCTCGTTGGAGGTATTGACTTATATAGGGTTGGTTCTCTAAGGCTGTAGGCCGCACCTCATTTTGTCGAATAAAGTGGTATGCGGGTGGTTCCGGTATTTGGGACCGCAGGGACGGAAAGTGCAGCCGGCCCGCTCTGAAGGTTCGGATCGGGACACCGGGATTCATTCCGGTCGCCCGGTCGGCCCTGAGGTGGGGGTGCGGGGCCTGTCACGGAACGTCAAAACAAACGGCCTGCCGGGGCCGCCCAAAAGTCGGGCGTGAGGGGCGCGTCCACTAATGGAACGCCTCTCGCTTCCCAGATCGAGGGCCACGTGGTCAGGAGAACCTCGTCCCTTCTGGTTGCCCTGCCGTCCCACCGGGAGCGCTGGCAGGGTGTACTTCAAACTAAGCTTAAGTGTCAAGTGTTAAGTTCCTCCTTGCCCTCGCAAGGGAAAGGCTAGGGTCAAGCTCTTCCAAATTTCCAAACACTAGAAATCGGACGTCTCAAATTAATTAATTATTTGTTAAAACATCTCAGTCGCCCGCGACCTCTCTAGCGCGGGCGTCGAACCAGTTCATTTCCGGTGCGACCGGGCCGAGTATCGGCCCGGCCGTGGCCGAAGCCGTTGATTCCGCCGTAGCACGCTAACGCGTAGGCTCGCGCGCCCCTGGTCCGCCGGGGCTCCGCGGGTGTCCTACCGTGCCTGGCTTGCCGGTGCCCGGGGACGGATCTCGCTGTCTAAACATGGTAGCGCTAGGCCAGTGGGACCGCCGGGACCCACGTGCACTCACATGGTGTTCTGCGCGTGGGCGGCAGTATCAGACCGGGGCGCCCAAAGGCGCCACGCACCCAAACGCTCCCCGGCTAAAGTTCATCCTGAAAGCGCCCACATTGTGCGGACAAACCAAGTCAAGGGCCACGTGGTCAGGAGAACCTCGTGCCTATCGGCCGGCCTCAAAGACCGAAATTGTGACGGTGTCACCCGTGGACCAATGTACCAATTAGTCATGTACCTGCAAGTCTATTACAGCGTTTTGCCTCCCCTCCAACTTCAGGGACTACTCTGCCCCATTACAGTACTAAGGCAAGTATTACGACCATCACATGACGATCCTAAGCATCCAAAATATAATCCTTCAAGTACTTGGGCTGGTATCGTGGACGGCTGTAGCGTCTTGGTGCACAGTCGCTTGGAGACATTGTTGGATAACCCACACTGGTGTCACCGATGGCCTCAACAGATTGGGAGTGATCTGGTTGATGGGTGTTAAGCTTTGGGGGTGTAACAGAGATGTGATCCAGTGCTTGGCTGATAGGGCTTGGAAAGGATTCAGAACTGTCAGCAGGTGTAGACAGCTCATCGGGAATATATGGGGGGTCTGGTGGTTTTGATGTTGGTTGGAGGCACACGTCTTCAGTGTACAGAGAACCTCCATGTACCCTATTGCGAGGAAGTGGTACAACCCAGGACCTGCAGGAGAGACAGTTGGTAGTGGAGGAAGCTGAAGAGGGGGCGGTAGCTGGCGAAGAAAATGGCGGCACTTCGCACGTGGCGGCGAGAGCCGAGCCCGCGGTGCCAGTGGTTTCGGACCTGTACATACTCATAACTCAACTACGAGCATCCATAGAAATAGCGAGTGACAAATCCACCAAGGCCATGAAAGATGGGTTAAAAGGGTTGGAACACAAAATGGAGGCCCAGGGGGACAAATCCACCGGGAATTGGGAGAAATGAAAAATGGGTTGGAAAACAAAATGGACATCCAAGAGAATCAATTGAAAGAAATGGGGGACAAATCCACCCGGGAATTGGAAAAAATGATGGCAGCGTCAAAGAGGGACATGAAAAAAGCGGGGGAGGACATTAGGCGCAGGTTGAGCGAGGAGGTCGCAATGGGGCACGACGAGGTGAAGCGATGTGAGGAACATGTGGGGAGCGAGCTTGGGCTGAGCACAGCCAAATTGACCGGGGCTATGGAAATCGCGACGTGAGAGGAAATTGTAGAAAAACCGACGATCGTCGAATTGGAAAAAGATATTTTATGGGTGCCGACGATTGTCGAGGTAGAAAAAGAAATAATTCGAATTGAAGAGACGGCGGGGCTGAAGAGACGGTAGAATCGGAGAACAAATCACGGGAGAAGGTAATGGAATGCACACAAAGTTCGTATTCACACCGTGATGCCGTGCTTGCTAACCCCAATAAAGGTTTACAGGTGCTGGCGAAGAAGCCGGGGAAGGAGGACCCCGAGGTGAGAAATCATGGCGTGAATGTGTTTGGCGCGAAAGGGTTTTTGGCGCGCTCGGGACAGAGTCGAGACCCGGGCATTCGCGGAAGGTCCATTGTGCGGTGTACGAGGGTGACTGCTGCGCGGTACGAGAGAGAGTGTATGCCGAACTGTGTGTGAGAGAAGTGTGCGCCAGGATGTGCAATGATTGGGTGTGTAACAGGAGAGTACACACCCGAGGGTGTTACGGAGTGTGTAACGGGAGAGTGTATTAGAGTGTGTGCAGGAGTGCACACCAGAGCGTGTTGCAGAGTGTGTGCAGGAGTGCACACCCGGGGGTGTTACAGAGTGTGTAACCAAATAGTGTGCGCCAGGGTATGCGATGATTGAGTGTGCGAAGGGAGAGTGCATACCCGAGAGTGTGGAAGAAGAATGTGCGACGGCCGAGTGTGTTACGGAGTGTGCAACAGGAGAGTGCGCACCTGGTTGTGCGGTAAAAGAGTGCGTGGAGGAAGAATGCACACCAGACTGTGTGGGGGGAAAGTGTGTAACGAGGTGTGTGAAAGGCGTGAGTGTGCCAAGGTGTGCAGGTACAAGTATGGAGTGTGAGGGAGAATGCACACCAGAGAATGTGGAAGGAGAGTGTGCAGTAACAAAGTGTATGGGAGGCGCGGGGGTGCCTGGGTGTGCGAGTGTGGAGTGGGTCGCGAGTGGTGAGATTGCGGCTCAAGCATCGACACCGACCGGGGTAGTGTTTAGCGGGACGGATAGCAGACGCGAGCCCTCGCTGAGTGGTGTGCAGCAGGGACCGGTGGGGATCGGTGCTGCGGCGGTTTCACAAGGACCGGCGTGCACGATTCATGCCAGCCCCCGCACTGTATGGTTGGTGCCGTGCTGTGGCGGCAAAGGCAATCGGCGAGGTTCAAGGGGAGGTAGGAGATTTCGGAGCCGCGCACCTTGGCGGGTGCGGTTCTCCGACCGTGGTCGGTTGGGTCATCGTGCGTGGGACCGCAAGGCCCTGCACAGGGATAGAGCCCGGCACCTGGACCCATCCATACCTCCTCCCTTTGATCGAAAATGCCGGACGGACCCAACATACAGGAGACAAACCACCCGCATGGATCGCTCGGCCCTCCGACGCGAAGCCATGATGACAAAGTACATCCACATGGAGAGGCTCAAGTGTAGCGGACGGATGAGAGTAGTGTACCCTATGTGGGGGAATGGTGGTTTAACCATTCCTCACATGGCCAGGGCCCATGAGCACTATTTTAGGGGGATGGCAGTGATAGGCACATGGGGGTGCCAGCAATGGTTACCTCCATGGGGCACCGAAGCTAGCCGAGGGAGGGCTAGGATAACGTTAGGGAACAAGAAGACCGTAGGGACATGAGAATGAAGTAGTGACCCCTGTGCTGTAGTGGTGATGTAAACAGTTTAGGTGGTTGATAATGACGAAGGGAGTGCATAATGTAACGGGACGACGGGAAAGCACGAGTTTTAGGGGAAGTAGTTAGCTTGATGATGCTGTGTGTGTGTGGAAAATAAAAGGAATTGTGTTTGAGGTGTGCAAGGAAAGAGGTGTGTGAGCACAAAAGGTGTGTGAGATTAATGGTGTGCAAATAAGTGGTGTGGAATGCTTGGTGTGGGAATAAAAGGTGTGGAATGCATGGTGCGAAGGATTGAATGGCGGGAGGTGGAAGCCATTCACGGAAGCCCGGGGTGGGTAGTGTAAAGCCAGGTAGAGGGCGTAGGCAAAATTTGTATGGATATTGACACCTGTGGTGCAGGTAGTAGAACGAAGTGTTTTGTTGGGTGCATGAGTATGTGGAATGGCTGGGCGTGTGGCTTAATTGGTGCGTATGGTTATTGGGGCACTCCGCCACTGGTAGTTTGTCGGCCAGGTGAGGCCGCAGGTAGGCTCTGGGAGCCGGTTAGGGTAGTCGTGAGTGGGGCCCGAGGATCCCAGGAGAGGACCCGGGTTGCCCGATGCCAAGGTGGGCACAGAGGGGGTAAAGTGCCAGGAGGGGCCTTCCATAGTTAGGGTAGTTGTGAGTTGTTGAGTGGAGCCCGAGGATCCCAGGAGAGGACCCGGGTTGCCCAATGCCAAGGTGGGCATCATGGGGTAAAGTGCCAGGAGGGGCCTTCCCCAGTTTAGGTAGTCGCAGGAGCAGGTAAGCTCGGGTGGTGACTTCAGTAGCGGGGGTGCGCAGTTAGGTAGACCTGCTAGTGGAGCCACACGACCCAGCCCCGAAATTGTGCAAGGGCACAGTATGAAAATCTGCGGGAGTGAGACCCAAATTCGGATGGCATCACAGAGTGGACAATGGGAATTCGGGTTCTTAGAACCACATAGTTTAAAGATGGCCGATTGGCAGGGTACGACCCCGGGTAGTTTAAATGAGTAAATGTCAGTAGTGTAGTTAGGTAGGATGAGAAATCCCTTTGCACCATCCACAGCCAGTCAACGACAAGGACGAAGCTCCACACAAGGCTCTGTGAAGCCGTTTGAGTGTAAGACGCATCACGACGTAAGTGTGACATTGTGTTTGTTCCATTCCTTCCTTCTTGGGAGGGATTGGGAGACGAATTCGGAAGTAGAGGGGGATATGGGAGACAAGACGTCGAGATGGATTGTAAATACAAGGGGGGCTGGTGTAGTGTAAGCCGACGGTGGGGGGTACGGACGGTTAGGGACGAGCCTGCTCTGCTCGCTCTTCCGCGCCCCTCGCATCGCATTACCTTGTTTTTCTGTGTGCCGTTGCGTCCTTTCCGTTTTGCTTGTTGTGCCTTGTCTCTCCCCCCACCCCAGGACCATTTTGGAGGTGGAACTGTGCAGCACCATCGACCTGTGCAGCATCCCTGCTGCACCTTGCTACATCTGTGCAGCCGAATGGCGCAGCATTTGCTGCCATATCCTTTTGCTGTAACTTTGCCACACCTGTGCAGCACTTTGCTGCCACAAACCTTTGCTGCACCTTATCACCCTCATGGACCACAAGCTTTGTGGCCTTGCACCTCTGCTGTGCAGCACCTTGCTGCAAAATCACCTTGCATCTTCGGACCACTTGTTTTGAGTGGCATTATTGCCAAGCGGTCGGACCACATGAGAGCGGCCCTGCCTGGCAAAGCAAAATAAATGAAATAAAATAAAAGCATTTTTTGTGCATTTTTACTATGGTATGCTAGGGATGAGAAGATGCGTAAGTTTAGGTAGCCCTGAAGATTAAAAATGGCCTGTATGCCGGTCCGGGGGCTAGCCGGTTTGATATATGCACACAGAAGAAGCAAGATGCAAGAAGCAAGCAGCAGTGTTATGATTTAATTGATGAGTGTGTCTTGTGTTTTTGCTGTGCTTTCTCTCCCCTCCAATCTTCTCTTCCAAAAAGGACAGGTCCTGGGTCATAGAATTGTAAATAAACTAAGTTTTTGTGCTTGTAAATATAAAAAAGCTGCCCACCGGTTATGTGTTTAGTTTGAAAAATTCCGGAATTCGGTTAGTTGTGGGCGTGAATCTGATATGTAGCTACTCATCGCAATAGGAGGGACATATTTCGTGTTTTAAAACTGTCGCACACACGGGTCAGAGTAAATGTTAGGGGGAACCACACCTATATGTCACATGTAAAAGTAAAAGTTAATTTTGCATGTCATTCTATAACTGGTCGTTTCATTTGTTGGTTCCGACTCGGGGACGAGTCTGACTAGGGAGGCGTGTAGTGTTGCAGTCGTGTTTTTGCAATAAAAGGTTAATTTCCCCCTCATAGTTTAGTCACACAACAACATGTAGCCTCGCGATAGTTCAGTTATGTCATAGTATTTGTGAGCATCGTCCTTTTCCTGTGTTAGTCTTGCGTTGAGTAGAATAATGAGAATAGGTCCTTTTCATTGCTCCATTAACTTATGCCTCTTACGCCTCTTTGTGCTGCCTTTGGCTTTTTGGTGTAAATAATAATTAAACGTGTTATTTCTTTGATTCGACCGTTTCATCCCTTCCATTAATGACTGAGCGTGGTACGAATTATATCGCTCTAATCAGGTTCCAATACCAAGGTACCACGTGGTGCGCCATCCGCTCGGGTGCACTCAAATTACGCATGGTTCGTGCGCGACTTGATCCCCGCTTCCGCGGCGGCGTGCGTACTTAGGTACCTGCGAACATTGTCCCGAAACCCTGTCCCGCGTCCGACCGGCAGTGGCGACTCAAATCTCGCGGTTCCGACGACCCAAGGAGAACAAGGGGCTTAATCTCCCCATGGTAAGGGAACGGGGGTCGCGCAAAACCATAACAATATATATATATATATATATATGTATGTGTATATATATATTGTTACGGTTTTCCACTGTCCTTCTTACCCTTAACAAGGGGGGATTAAGCCCCTTGTTCTTTCTGAGCCTGGCATAACCGAGAGACTTGAAATGCCTCTTCCGGGCAAACGCAAGGTAGGGTTTCAGTACCAAGTCTCGCTCGTACCTAAATAACTGCGCCGCCACGGAAGCGGGGAACCAAGCCTCGCACGAGCCACGTGTAATTTGAGTACACCGAGCGGATTGCGTACCACGTGGTCCGTGCAGTCACCATTAATATTGGACCCCAATTAGAGCGGTTTAACTCGTACCACGCTTAGTCAATGATGGAAATCACAAAAGTGGTAGAATCAATGGAAGAACACAGGTTTAATTATTTTTTACACTTATGTACAAGTCGGTACAAAGCAGAAACAGAGCAGAACTTAAGCAATCTTATTATAATACCCCAGACACGGGCCCGTTCGCATGCACACAGGGAAATTGCAGGCAGGATGATGTTCAGGCCAAACGCGCCGACTTGGTCATCCAGGAACGGCCCCGTCCGGTTCTCCTCGGTCACAGCACATCCCGCGATGATGGCCAGCAGGTGGTGAAAGGATCCTCGTAGCGCGTCCCTCGAACAAAAGGCAGATGATGAGGCAGGAAGGCGGGAAGGAATGTACGCGTCTCTCGGCGCGGGCTGGCGGTTCCACAGCACGTTAAGTAACCAGCGCGCTATCACTCACGTAACCCAATGCAATAGCGGCTCGGCTTCAAGCTCAACCGAGCGTCACTTTAATACGAGCGCTTATACGGGGTTCATGCGCGTCTTTCTCCGATCTCGTAACTCTCATCAATACTCGAACCTCTCCGCACTCAACTCCTGCTCACCTCAATTGCTCCTCCAACTCAACTGCTCATGGGGGCTTTGCGAAACGGGTTATAGGGACATGCCCTGAGCTTTCTCGAATGTTCCAACCACACCCTGTGACGCAGTGCTGCAGCCACACCCCCTGAGCCCTGATTGGCAGCTCGTGCTTACTGTCAGCTTCTTTGACGCCCTCATTCGGTCCCTGTTTGATTTGCCAGGCCGGCCTTGTATTAATTCGCGCCAAAAAGCCAAAGGCAGCACAAAGAGGCATAAAAGGCATAAGGCAATGGAGGTATGAGAAGTACCTAACTCTCATTATTCTACTCAATGCAAAACTAACACAGGAAAAGGACTATGCTCACAAATACTAAGAGATAACTGAAATACCGCGAGGCTACATGTTGTTGTGTGACTAAACGATGAGGGGGAAATTTATCCTTTATTGTACAAAACTCAAAACCGCAACAATATATATATATGTATATATATACATATATATATATATATATATATATATATATATATATATATATATATATATATATATATATATATATATATATATATATATATATATATTGTTGTGGATATGAGAATTGTGTTTTTTTTATTGTGTAGTACATTGTAAAATATCACCCTCCTTCCTCCAGTTGTGTATAAAGGTCAAAGTGCGTCCCGTAATTAGGTCATAAACAATCACGTTAGCCAATCATAGATTTCCTCCTTGTTGGTAGTTTATTTCCTTATTCTATGTAGGTTAAGGCTGTGTCTTCCATTAATTGACACTCCATTGCACCGAATTCAAATAGATAGATCCCCTTTCATTCCCATTCCCAAAGCCTCTACTGCCAACTGCATTTGCCGCCATTACGGCGTGGTCAGCTCGGGGAAGAAGGGCGTGCCCGCCCATCGTCATCAAGGGTGGAGCCAGAGAGCCCGTGCCCACCAATCGGACTGCGGAGAGCGACCCGATGGGCGTTTCCTGGAGGCCGGCAGCTTGGTCGCCCGAGGCATTATATAAGCGCGCACGGAAGCCTTTGGGGGAGTTCTAAGAGTTGCGCCAGAGACGGCAGATGATCCCAGACGAGCCCTTGGAGAAAGAAGGGAGACGCGTCCTGAGGTGAGCCAGAGAAGCAGTTTTGGCTCCACCAGCAGTTTGACTCCACCAGCAGTTTGGCTCCACCAGGCAGCATGGGCTCCACCAGGCAGCTTCGACCCGTTACCCCGCGGGAGCCAGATTGCGGTGGCATCAGTGGCCATCGAGGTCCAGCCCGACGTCCCGTGCGGGATCAAGCTCCAGCCAGCTCCGTGCCTTCCTCCCCTTCTCTGCCGTCCCAAACCATTCCAGCCAATCGTTCCTGCCTCCATTCCCCATTCGTGTGAGTCCGTCTTTGTTTGTTCTGTCCTGGGTTAAGTAAGACTGCATAGGTAAGCTAAGTTTCACTGTGTCCTTCTGGTCCGTCCCTCTTCCTGCCTTTATTTTATTATCCTTCCTTCTCCTTGGTTTCTTTTGGTTGTAAATAGTAATAATAAATCATATTCGTATTTCCTACCTCTTGTCTTCTTCTTCTTCACATCCGTCGTCTTTGTCTTTTCCAAATTGAATACCTGTGGCACGATTTGGCCAACGTTTCAGGATCGGGTTAGTCTTGGTAACAGTTCGTGCTGCGGTTGCTAAACACCGCTCGGCAATCAAGTAACATCTTATCCGCGGTATGAACGGGGCTGTGCACCGGCCTTTCCGGAGGCCGCGGTGCAGCTTCAGGGACCACGTCGGCCAGTAACAAACGAGGGGACTAATGCCCCCTCAAAGGGGAACCATAGGCCGACGTTGGGTTCCGTAACAATTGGTGTCGGGAGCGAGATACGGACCTGAAGCGTGAATAGCGTGCTCAAATTTCGAGTGGGCCGAAATTTACTTTGTTATAAAATTCCAAATTTGAAAATCGTGCCATGGATAGTCAAGGCGGCGGGATGCCGGTGGGGGAACTAGAAGAGGGGTTAGGGGTAACCCAGGACCAGAGGGAGGAAATGGAGGAGAGCAATGGTGAGGTTGTTGAGGAGGTATCAGGCGCACAAAATGGCGCCCTCACGCACGTGGTTACAGCGGCACCAAATTTAGCCGCGCCCGTGACAGTAGCAGCGCCGCAAATGGACTGGGGCCTATTCATGCTGCAAATGCGGGCCCTCATGGAAGAGAACAGTGGGCTGGGAGATCAAATTAAAGGGATGGAAAGCAGATTGAGGGACGAAGCGAGGGGTACCAGCGAACAGTTGGGAAATAAACTTGAGGGTTTAGACAAGAAATTTGAGGGGTTAGACAATAATTTTAAGGGGTTGGACAATAAATTTGAAGGGTTAGACAACGGGATAAAAGAGGTGAAGAATGGGTTAACGGGGCTAGAAGATAAGATGGAAGGCAAATTGCGGGAAATAGGGGAGCAATCTGCCCGGGAAATCAAACAGATGGGGAACCAGATAGAGGAGGTGAAAATCGGGTTAGAAGGTAAACTGGATGCTCAGAAGGATGAATTAGAACAGATGAGGGCGGCATCTACTAAAGAAATGGAGGAGATGCGGGTGGAAATAAGACGAGGAGGTCTCGGGGGTACGCGAGGAGGTAGAGCGAGGTGAGAAGCATATGGAGAAAGAGGTGAGGAATAATACGGCTAGGTTACAGGGGGGCATAGAGGGTCTGACGAGGGGAGTAGAACAGCTGACGGTGGGACAAAAGGAACTAGTGGACCAAGTGGAAAAGAACACTGCAATAATCGGGGGGTTAAAAGCGACACAAAAAGACATTAAAAATGAATTAATAGCGACAAAGAAGGAATGTCAGATGGTACATGAGGGGTTGACGAAGAGGTTGGACGAGGTGACAGAAGTAATGGAGACGAAGGACCGGGAGGTGAGGACGCACATATAAACAGTCAAGGTGGCCTTAGAGGACGAAATTGAGGGGGCGCACCGGGAAATGAAGGAGGTAAAGGAAAAATTAGAGGAAGTGGAAGAGGGCGTAAGTGAAATTAAGAAGAAGCGGAGGGAAACTAAAAAGGAGATAAGGGAGGAAGTGATGGAGTATGTGCAAGGTCTGTGTTCAAATCATGATGATGTGCTCGCTAACCAAATAAAGAGTTTGCAGGTGGCAGAGGAGGTGCGACGACGAGGTACCGAGGTGAGTGACGATATACGCGGAAATGTATATGGTGTGAGGGGAGATTCAGTCGGCTTGGGGGGTGGTGTAGACCCGGGTGTTCGTGAGGGACCAATGGCGAGGTGTATGACTGGTCCGGAGTGTATGGAAAGAGGAGGTGTGCAAGGAGGTCTGGCTGTGGGGAGTGAGGGGGGTGCTGGTGAGCCAGGGTGTGCGGGTATGGAGTGGGTAGCGGGTTGCGGAAGGGCGACCCAGGCATCGACACCAAGAGGGGTAGTGTTTGGAGGGACGGGGGATGTGCGGGAGCCCCCCGGGAATAGCGTACTGTGGGAGCCCGAATGGTTTGGTCCCGCGTTGATCCCGCAAGGAGTGACGTGTGGGGTCCGGCCTTCGGGTGCCCACAAGGTCCCACTCGCGCCGTACGACGGCAAGAGTGATTTGAGGGCGTTCCTGGCGCAGTTTGAGTACGTGTGCCGAGGCAATGGTTGGAATCCGGAAGAAGGTGGAGTACACCTGGTAGGGGCACTGCGCGGTGCGGCGGCGGAGGTGCTGACAGCTTTACCACTGGGTGCTCTCACCCTGCCAGCTCTCCGTGCGGCTTTAATTAATCGTTTTGGTATTGAACAGCAAAGCGAGCTTGTTAAAGCTCAACCTGCGCAGCGAAAACGCAAGCCCCAGGAGACCATCGGGGAACTTGCCCACGATATTCGCCGCGCGGTGGGGATTGCATACGCAGACATGGCGGCGAGTTCCCAGGAAAGCCTGGCGCTGGATCACTTTATCCAGGCCCTTCCGGATCTGGAGATCCGACAACAGCTCACCATGTGGCGCCCGCAGACCATGAGTCAGGCGGCCGATGCTGCAGCCCGTTGGGAGGCAGCGAGGCCCCTGGCCCGGGGAGGTGAGCGCCACGCAGTGGCGGTGCGTCAGGTAGGGCCCGCGATGGGGGGCGGCCCCCCCTAGGGGCCCTGACCTGGAGAGCATGGTTCGGAGGCTGGGGGAGCGGCGCCTAGCGGGACCTGGACCCTGGCAGGCGGCTCCAGCGGTGGCACCCGGTAGTCCACGACAGAGTACCCCAATTCGGACATACAGGGGGGGAAATTTGGAATACCGGAGGCAAGCACCTTACCAGGTGAGGTGCTATAACTGTGCTCGGCTGGGTCACCGTGCGTGGGAGTGTCGAGCTCCGCGCCGGGACGTTCCCCGCCCGCCAATGGCCTCAACTCCGCCCCGTATCGATCGGCCTAGCCGACCTCAGACACCCCCCCGCCAGGGCCCGGGAAACTAGAAGGTGCCGGGCATGCAGGGCGGTGTTCGGCAGTAGGGGATGGAGAGGAGACCTCATTGACGCGACAGGTCATTCATTGTGGCCAAATTGGTGCTGGTAATTTAACAATTCGATGCAAAATTGCCGGCGTGGGGGTAGACGCCGTTGTGGACACGGGAGCCAGCGCCACGATCATCAGCCCCGTGATCCTTAATTTGAGTGCAGACGGCTGGGGTAAAATCCAGCGTCTGGAAAATCATAGTTTGCAGTTGGCTACCGGGGCAACGGCTCCGATAATAGGGCGTGGTTTTGTAACCCTCAAGTTGGGATCGGTAAAGAAGGAGACAGAGGTTTGGGTGGCGGAGGTGTGCGACCCGTGCTTAATAGGGTTGGATTTGTTGACTGCCAGCGGTTGTAAAATCGACTTGAGCCGGGGGATCCTGCGATGGGGAGTGGAAGAGCTACCATTGGAGGGGGTGAGCACGGCCGAGAGGGCGGAGCTGGAGGCTTCTGAGGCCGTGACCATCCCTCCGGGGGCCGAGGCCATAGTGCCGACCCGATGGTCAGCTCGCCCGACATGGCAAGAATCCTGCGGCCAGGTCGAACCGGTGGCAGCGCGATCCATACCTGGTTTAATCGTGGGCCGCACCCTCGTAAAACGGACGGGCCGGTGGTGGCCGTCCGAGTAATTAACATTCGTACAGAACCACGCACCATAGTGAGGGGCACGAAAGTAGCTGGCTGCACCCCAGTTAGAGAAGTCGCGTTAGTGAGGGGCGAGAACGTCCAGCCGAGCCGGCCCTAGGGGGAGCCTTCAATAAGTAGTAGGAATTGGCCCGATCCCATTTGCGAGATGGTAAATCGTAGTAGTGTAGAGTTGGGAGGTACCCAGAGGGAGGCCTTACACAAACTGGTTGGGTCCCATTTGGACCTCTTCTTGTCCACCGACGATATTGGACGTACGGGCCTGGTGAAACATCAGATCCACACCGGTGAGGCCCGGCCTATTCGTCAGGCCGCGCGACGGCTCCCATGGAGCAAGAGGGCGGAAGCTGACGAGCAGGTTGAAAAAATGCTCGACGCAGGCGTGATCGAGCCCTCGGGAAGTCCTTGGATGTCACCTGTTGTGCTGGTCAAAAAGAAAGATGGGACCACGCGGTTCTGCGTGGACTATCGCCAGCTAAACAACGTGACACTCAAGGACTCATATCCCCTGCCAAGAATTGATGACACCCTCGATGCCGTTGCGGGCTCAAATTGGTTCACAACTTTGGACCTCAAGAGTGGGTATTGGCAGGTGGAGATGGATCGGGCAGGGAAGGAGAAAACGGCATTTTCCACAGGTAAGGGGCTGTATCAGTTTACTGTGATGCCGTTTGGTTTGTGTAACGCCCCCGCCACCTTTGAGAGATTAATGGAGCATGTGCTAGGCGGCATGCCATGGCAATCATGCCTGGTATACCTGGATGACGTCCTAGTACATGCCAAAACATTCCCCCAGGCGTTAGCTAATTTGGACCAGGTGTTCGGGTGCCTCAGACAGGCAGGGTTGAAGCTGAACCCGAGTAAGTGCACCTTGTTTGCAAGAGAGGTGGCCTATCTAGGTCACGTGATCGGCTGCGAGGGGGTAAAAAAGGACCCAGACAAAATTAAAGCGGTAGAGGAGTGGCCCGCACCACGTACCATCAAGGAGGTGCGGGGATTTTTGGGATTCTGCTCCTACTACCGGCGTTTTGTGGCGAAATTTGCGGAGTTGGCCCGTCCCCTCCACCGGCTTACGGAGAAGGGGACGCGATTTAATTGGACACGGGAGTGCCACGAGGCCTTCCAAAAATTGAAGGGGTGTCTAACATCCGCACCCCTTCTAGCTTACCCCACTAGTGACGGGGCATTTACCCTGGACACGGATGCGAGCCAGGAAGGATTGGGCGCAGTTTTGTCTCAGACACAGGAGGGCGTGGAGAGAGTGATTGGTTACTATAGTCGGGCCTTAAGTAGGCCCGAGCGAAATTATTGCGTCACTCGCAAAGAGTTATTGGCCATGCTGGCTGCCATGAACCATTTCCACCCGTACCTGTACGGGCGGAAATTTTCGGTTCGAACTGACCATTCCTACTTGCAATGGCTCCTTCGGTTCAAGGAACCGGAGGGCCAAATTGCAAGGTGGTTGGAAAAGTTGCAGCAGTACGATTTTGATGTGACCCATAGGGCCGGGAAGGCCCATGGTAAAGCAGACGCACTCTCTCGGCATCCTTGTCTGGGGGAAAACTGCAAATTTTGTGCGAGACACGAGGAGAGGGAGCAATTGGGCAATTCTGCCCCGATTCTCGTCGTCCGGGCAACCCGGGTGAGAGGGCCAATTTTGCCACTAACCCGCGGATGAAGAATTTGGAACTTTGGCGTGGAGCACGGCCCAGCAGGAGGATCCCGTTTTGGGGCCAGTGTTCAAATGGGTCAGATTGGGGCAAAGACCAAAGGGGGAAGAGGTCACCCCCTCGGGGCGCAAACAAAGGCGTATTGGGCTCAGTGGCAGACCCTGGAATTGAAGGATAACATCTTATATCGCAAGTGGGTGGAGGTTCCCTCTGAGAGAACTTCCTGGCTGGTGATAGTCCCTGACAAATTTAAGACCGTCATATTACAACAGGTGCATGGTACCCGCTCCGGCGGCCATTTGGGCAGGACAAAGACAACATCTCGGGTCCGCCGGAGGTTCTATTGGGTGAATATGGGGCGCGACATACAGGACTGGTGTCGGAGATGCGACGCCTGTTCTGCCAAGAAGGGACCAGCACGGAGGATGAGGGCCCCCTTCAATTACACCAGGTGGGGGCCCCCCTTGAGCGGGTGGCTATGGATATTCTAGGACCGCTGCCCCGCACCCGCCAAGGTAATAAGTATATCCTCGTTGTAATGGACTATTTTACCAAGTGGCCGGAGGCCTACGCCCTCCCCAACCAAGAAGCCGGGGTTGTAGCGCAGGCCTTCGTGGAAGGATTTGTATGTCGGCACGGGATTCTACAGGAGCTGCACACCGATTAGGGTCGAAATTTTGAAAGTCAATTGCTAAAAGATGTGTGCAGACTCCTGTCAATTCGAAAAACCAGGACCACGCCCTTGCGGCCACAATCTGACGGGATGGTGGAAAGATTCAATCGAACATTGATCCAACAACTGGCATTGTTTACCACCACCCGTCAGGATGACTGGGACGAACATCTCCCGTACTTGTTGATGGCCTACCGAACCAGCCAGCACGGAGCCACCGCATGCAGTCCAGCATTGCTTATGTATGGGCAGGAGTTGCAGGCTCCCGCCGACTTGCTATGCGGTCCCGTGCCAGACACCACAGATATCCCGCCGAGGGAGGGTTACACACGTCACCTGGAGGAAGGCATGGAGAGGGCCCATGCCTTCGCCCGCCGCCAGCTCCATCTGGCGGGGGCCAAGATGAAGCGCAGGTACGACGACCGGAGCCAGGGGAGTCAGTACGCCCCGGGGATGAAGATTTGGTTCTTTAATCCCCGGAGGCGGAAGGGTAGGTGCCCCAAACTCACCTCGCCCTGGCAAGGCCCGGGAGTCGTCCTGTCGCAAGTCTGTGACGTGGTCGTTAAGATCAAGATGGGGCCACGGGCCCTCCCTCGGATCGTCCATGCCGACCGGATAAGACCTTATGCCGGCGAGCAGGTGCCCTCGTGGATCGCCTCGGCTCTAGATGCCGAGGCAGGACCCAGTATCTCTTGCGACGGGGGCTCGTAGCATCAGAGGACTGGGGGGGGGGGGGGATGGTAGTGAGAGATGCCCGATGTGGTGGGATGGCAACTCTGCCATCCCTCACAACGGGGGCAAAGGAGCACTAGTCTTATGGGGTTTGGCAGTGAAAACTAGCCCGGGAGGGTAAGGATATCGTGTGTAGGGACTTAGAGATTGACCATAGGTAACGGTAAGGTTTAGGTAGCAACATTGAACCGGTAGTGGGGACATAGAGAGGGTAGTTGGATTATAATGACGAGGGAGCGCAATAGTTTAAAGGGGCGACTGGGAAGCGCAAGTTCCAGAGGGGAGTAGTTAGATGAGATGATGCCGTGTGTTTGAGTATCGAAAGTGTATTGAGCAGGGTATGAGTAAATGATTGTGATTGTGAGTTGTATTGAGCGTGGAAGTGTATGGAGCAGTGAGTGAGGAACAGGTGAGATTGCACAGGTGTGCAACTGAACAGGTGTATGGAGCAGTGTGTGAGTGAGTGATGGTGATGTGTGCTGTGTTGACCAAATGGTCCAGGAAGGAAGGAGGGTGCAGGTGGCACCAGGTGAGATTGCACAAGTGTGCAACTGCAGGTGTATGGAGAATGGTTTGTATACTGAATCGAGGCTCGTGAAAGAGCTAACATTTATTTCACAAACAAATCAACCAGACAAACAAAATATACAAAAAGAGGGAGCGGAAGACAAGATGGGGAGAGAAGGGGAAGCACACAACCACAACATTTGAGAGCAGGGAGAAGTGTGGGAGGGAGAGGGCTTGGGAGCAGGAGGCGTGGGAAAGGGAGGGGGGGGGGTGTATTAAACACAAGGGGACCGAAATTAGCGGGGGAAGAAAAGATCAAGGTTTTGGATGGGGGGAGGATAAGAGATGGTGGTGAACAGCTGTTTTAAAGACCTGGAGGGTGGAGTGGGATTGAAGAGAGTGAGGGAGTTTGTTCCAGAGGCGGGAGAAAAGAGGAATGAAGGAGTGAAGGTGAGCAGAAAGTCTTGATTTTGGCAGTTTAACCATAAGAGGGTTGCAGGCAGATCTTGTGCGACCTGTAGGAATATTTGGGGGACAGAGCCCAGAGAGGGCTGGGGGGGGGCAAGGCCAGAGAGGAGTCGGTAGAAGACGGAAAGACCACCAACCTGCCTGCGGTGAGTGAGTGAAAGGCCCTTGGAGTTAGCTTCATCGTGGGAGATTCCAATGATTCTGAACGCTTTGGTTTCAACAGCGTGAAGTTGGGCTAGGTGTGAGGCAGGAGCACCAGACCAGAGGGGAGAGCAATATTCCATAGAGCTGCGGATGAAAGCCTTGTATGTGGTGAGGAGCTCAGGTGTGCCAAGGAAGGACTTCGCACGACGGAGGACGCCCAGTCGGCGACTGGCTTTGGAGGCCAGATTTGAAATGTGGTTTTCCCAGGAAAGATCATGGCAAATAGTGAGACCCAAAAGCTTGAGTGACAGAACTTTTTGGAGAGGATTATTCAGAAAGTGGATGGGAGGGTTTTCCAGTCGCTCTTTTCGGAGAGACATCGTAAGAGTCTGAGATTTATCAGGATTGAAAGACATGTTCCATTTGTTTGCCCAGTCTGTGATTTTGTCCAGGTCTGCAGAGAGTGAGGAGGCTGCAGACTGCCGATCTGAGGGATGAGGAATGGAGCGACAGAGAGTAGAGTCGTCAGCAAAGAGATAGAGAGGATTTTCAAGAGAGTCAGAGAGATCATTGATGAAGACCAGAAAAAGCACAGGGCCCAGAACACTACCTTGGGGAACTCCAGCCTGAACAGGAAGAGGAGATGAGAGAAACCCATTCAGGGCCACATGTTGACTACGACCAGAGAGGAAGTCCGCCAGCCATGCGTGGAGATTTCCATGGATACCAAAGGAGGAGGGTTTGGTGAGCAGCGCAGGGTGCCAGACCGTATCGAAGGCACGTGAAATGTCAATGGGAGACAGCTCTAATTTCCTGTTTGGCATTGAGGACCTCCATCCATTGTTGAGATAGCAGAAGCAGCATGTCCAGAGTAGAGTGACCAGGTCTGAAACCAAATTGATGATCAGAGATCAAGCCATTGGAGAAGAGGAAAGATTTTATATCTGAAGCAATGATGGATTCCATGACTTTGCTGATAATTGGGAGAAGGCTGATTGGTCTGTAGTTGCTGGGATCTGTTTTTGCACCTTTTTTGTGCAAAGCGGTGATGTTGGCTGATTTCCAAGCAGATGGCAGATGACCTTGAGCAAAAGAGAGGGTGAAGAGAACAGAAAGAGAGAGTGAAAGAGCGGAAGAACATGATTTTAGGACCCGTGGGCTGATGCCGTCAGGACCAGTTGCAGAATCAGAGTCGAGGGTTGACAGAAACTTTTCCACCTTGTCAGGAGGAAAGGACCTAACCCGAAAGGACCTAACTTGTGTGGAATACATGGAGTGTGGAATATATGGAGTATGGAATGGATGGTCGTGGAGTGAGTATGATGGAAACCGTGGAGTGGAGTGGATGGAGCGAAGGTGTGGATTGGGGAAAGGAGGATGGACCCCATCACGAATACCCGGGGAGGGTAGTGTAAGAGTTAGGTAGAGGGTACAGGTAAATTGTGGTTGGATATTGGCATCTGTGGTGCGTGTGGAAGAATGATGGTTGAATGGGTGCATTAGTGTTGTGGAAATGGCTGGGTGTGTAGCCTGTTAGTGTGTGTAGTTGAATGGACACTCCGCCACTGTTAGGATGTCGGCCAGGTGAGGCCGCAGGTGGGCTCTGGGAGCCGTTAGGGTTGTGGATGGGGCCCGAGGATCCGGAGGACGGACCCGGGTAGCCCAGTGCCAGAGGGCACCGAGGGGTGACAGAGCCAGGAGGGGCCTTCCCCAGTAGATAGGTCAGGTTAAGGAGCTAGGTAGGCTCGGGTGGCAACTACAGTGGTGGAGGTGTGCAGGTGGGTAGACCTGCTGGGAGAGCTACACGACTCAGCCCGGAAATTGTGCAAGGGCACCGGGAGATGAATCGGGGGAGTGAGACCCCAAATTGATAAGCACCACAGTTTGGTCAATGGGAATTGGTTTTTAGAACCCGTAGTGTAAGTTGGCCAATGGATTGGCAGGGAAAGACCCCGGGTAGTGTAAAGTGTGTTAAAGTCATTTATGAAGTAGTTAGGTTTGAAATCTCCTTGCACCATCTGCATCCACTCACCTGAGGTGACAAAGCTCCACACCATGCCAGGTTTGATTATTTTTTATTGTGCAAATGTTTGGAATGTGAGACGCATCATGACGTGGGTGTGACATTGTGCTGTTGTTCCATCTCTCCCCCCTTATGAGGATTGATGATGAATTGGTGATGGCAAATTTTGGTTAGAGGGATTGTGAAGACGAATTTGGTATAGGGGAAATATGGGGAAGACGAGACATTAGTGACGAATTTGTAAATGTGTAGATTGTTGTAAATATGGGGTAAGGGCAAGGGTAGAGTAGGTAACAGGGGGGGTGACGTACGGTAGGGACGAGCTTTTCTCCGCTCCATCTCCATACGCACCTCGCCTTGCATTGCCTTTGTTGATGTGTACCCTTGTGACCTTACCCCTCGCTCACCTGTCTCCCCCCCCCCCCCCCCCTTGTCTCCCACATGAGGACTGTGCGCCACTGGGCGCCGAGGGGAGCGTGCTGGAGTCCGCCATTGTGCGCCCGAAACTCTCGCAACCACAGCTGTCTGCATCGATGCACCACCTTATGGACCACTTGGCTGTGGCTGAGCTCCACTGATGGACCCCATGGGTTGGGGCATGGCCCCTCTGCTGGAAACGGCCATGAAGGCCCGAGATCTTGCTGGTGGACCTTGGTCACAGGGCACCTATGCCATACAGGTGAACCACACGTAGTCGGCCCTGTGGGCCATAAATAAATAAAAACGGACATGTTTTGTGCAAGTTTTATGTTCAAATAGGCCGCCAGCAAAGAAGTTGACAACATCTGGAAGAACCATAGCCAGCAGAGGGAGCCGAAGAGCAAGACACCACCAGGGTTTGTTGGTTTATTTTTATTATTGAACTGTGGTGACTGTGCACCAAAGGGTGCTTTGTGGTGCTTGATGGTGTTTTTTTTTTGGTGCGTTGTGGGTGCTTTCTGGTGCGTCGATGCAGGGCAGACTGTCTCTCCCCCAAACGAACAATCACAGGTCCTGGGTTGCGTTTTGTAAATAAAATAGCGTCGTTGTAAATAATGCGCCCCCACCGTAAGTGTTTTAGTTTGAAGATAATTCTGCAATTCGGTTAGCTGTGGGCATAAATCTGTTAGGCAGGGTGCAATGGAGCAGTGGGACATATTTATTTATGTTTTAAAACTGTCACACTCAGGGTCAGGTTAAATGGAGAGGGAACCACACCTACGTGCCACACTAAAAGTAAAGGTAATAGGCCCGGCACGTGCCTAAGAGGAGGAGGGTGCAGTGTTGTGGATATGAGAATTGTGTTTTTTTTATTGTGTAGTACATTGTAAAATATCACCCTCCTTCCTCCAGTTGTGTATAAAGGTCAAAGTGCGTCCCGTAATTAGGTCATAAACAATCACGCTAGCCAATCATAGATTTCCTCCTTGTTGGTAGTTTATTTCCTTATTCTATGTAGGTTAAGGCTGTGTCTTCCATTAATTGACACTCCATTGCACCGAAATCAAATAGATAGATCCCCTTTCATTCCCATTCCCAAAGCCTCCACTGCCAACTGCATTTGCCGCCATTACGGCGGGGTCAGCTCGGGGAAGAAGGGCGTGCCCGCCCATCGTCATCAAGGGTGGAGCCAGAGAGCCCGTGCCCACCAATCGGACTGCGGAGAGCGACCCGATGGGCGTTTCCTGGAGGCCGGCAGCTTGATCGCCCGAGGCGTTATATAAGCACGCGCGGAAGCCTTTGCGGGAGTTCTAAGAGTTGCGCCAGAGATGGCAGATGATCCCAGATGAGCCCTCGGAGAAAGAAGGGAGACGCGTCCTGAGGTGAGCCAGAGAAGCAGTTTTGGCTCCACCAGCAGTTTGGCTCCACCAGCAGTTTGGCTCCACAAGCAGCGTTGACTCCACCAGGCAGCGTAGGCTCCACCAGGCAGCTTCGACCCGTTACCCCGCGGGAGCCAGATTGCGGTGACATCGGTGGCCGTCGAGGTCCAGCCCGACGTCTCGTGCGGGATCAAGCTCCAGCCAGCTCCGTGCCTTCCTCCCCTTCTCTGCCGTCCCAAACCATTCCAGCCAATCGTTCCTGCCTCCATTCCCCATTCGTGTGAGTCCGTCTTTGTTTGTTCTGTCCTGGGTTAAGTAAGACTGCATAGGTAAGCTAAGTTTCACTGTGTCCTTCTGGTCCGTCCCTCTTTCTGCCTTTATTTTATTATCCTTCCTTCTCCTTGGTTTCTTTTGGTTGTAAATAGTAATAATAAATCATATTCGTATTTCCTACCTCTTGTCTTCTTCTTCTTCACATCCGTCGTCTTTGTCTGTTCCAAATTGAATACCTGTGGCACGATTTGGCCAACGTTTCAGGATCGGGTTAGTCTTGGTAACAGTTCGTGCTGCGGTTGCTAAACACCGCTCGGCAATCAAGTAACATCTTATCCGCGGTATGAACGGGGCTGTGCACCGGCCTTTCCGGAGGCCGCGTGGCAGCTTCAGGGACCACGTCGGCCAGTAACAAACGAGGGGACTAATCCCCCCTCAAAGGGGAACCATAGGCCGACGTTGGGTTCCGTAACAATATATATATATATATATATATATATATATATATATATATATATATATATATATATATATATATTGTTGCGGAACCGGACCACGGCACTCCCGTTAGCAAGGGGGAGGGGCAGTGTGGGGGGGGGGGGGTAATCCCCTTGTCTTGTTAAGCTGGCTGTCTCCGTTCCTGGAACTACCCCGCTCCTTTGTGGGATGGGATTGGCCAAGGTGATTGGTCAAGGGATTCCCGGACACCTCTGCCAATCCCTCCACAAAGCAGGTGGATGGCCCCACTCGAATCCGGGACAAGATGGAGTTTGCCGAGCGGTTTAGCAATCCGGAATCCGAGCCGTTAGCGATGGACTAAACCCGATTATAAAGCGGTTCTGCCAAAATCGTGCCACAGATACTCAATTGAAAGAAATCACGAAAGCGATCGGACGAGAATGAAACCAAAAGTAAGGAGGAACAGGTATTTATTAATTATGTACAACAACCCAAAGAAAGAGCAGGAACGGAAGTAATTTACAGGGCGAAGAAGAAGAAGATACACAGGGCAATTCTTAAACAGGCTTACTTATTCCCAGGACAATACAGACAGAACAAACTCATGTACACGAATGGGAATTGCAGGCAGGAGTGGCTGGATGAAGGAGAAGGGTCCGTGCAGAACGGCAGGGCTGGAAGGTTCGGGCAGGAAAACGCAGCAACGACCGCTCCAGCTCCACGCTCCGGGCTGGAAGTGAGCAGCCGGCGACTCCACGTATTTGGTTTCACACGGCAGGGGCTGTTTGAAGCAGCGTGTCAGAGCTTCACGCAGCAGGGGCTGTTTGAAGCAGCGTGTCAGAGCTTCCCGCAGCTTTGTCTCTCTCTCTGCCTTCTCACCGACTCTCCTCCAACTCCACCCAACTTCTCGGTTCGTGCTCCCTCACTCATCTGCGTAAGCAGTCCCTCACTCCTCCTTTTATTGCCCTCCCCGAAATCAAACCGCGGGCTACGAGGGCACGCCTACCGGGTCGCTCACCGCGGTGCTGGTTGGATGTTAGGGCTGGCTGACTCCACCTCTGATGATAATGAGGTGCCACGCCTGTGATCTGGCAGCTCCTCCCCCCTTCCTCTCTGAGATGATCACATGGCAATGGCGTCTTGTGGGGATGGAAAACTACTCGCACCGCTTTTGAAAAGAACGAAAGGGACCTATCTTATTTGATTAATGCAACGTAGAGTCAACCTATTGGAAACACAGAATTACCTGAAACACATAATAATGAAATAACTACGAAGAGGGCCTATGGTTCGCTACGTGTTGCAATGTTGACTAACTAGGGGACGACCTTTGACCTTTACAAGAAATGGAGGTATTTACAAAAAGAATTATTTACAAAGGGGCATATTTACAACAATTTACAAAGTGCAGGGTTCTCAAAACCCCAACACAGCACCCTCATTCCTCCAGGCATGAACCGGGCCGAAAAATCTTTAACGTAATGTGACCCTCAGGTGTAATCCCCTCTACTATTAACCTTACCCTGAGTGCGACAATTTTAAACACAATTAAGTATGTCCCCCTGCCACGTTGCATCCTGCCTAACAGATTCACACCCACAGAATAACCGAATTGCGGAATTATTCGCAAACTAAACATTGACGGTGGGGAGCATTATTTACACAGCACTATTTGTATTTACATGGCAAACCTAGGACCTGTCATTTTGGGAAACAAAAAGAATCCTGCGGGAGGGAGGAAAAGCATGCACTGCACCCACAGTCCCACACACCACCTTCACATGCCCGGGGATGCAGAATTGATATTGCAATGCATCCCCGAGCATGCAAGCACCAAAAACACCATCAGCACCAGTGAAAAGCACCATCAAGCACCATCCAGTGGACAGTCATACATTTCAATAAAAAAATCACTGTTGCATGGTTTCTTTTTTTTTTTTCTTTTTTTTTTCTATACAAGATCGAGGCTCGTGAAAGAGCTAACATTAATCACACAAAAAGACAAACCGACACACAAAACACAAAAAACAAGGGGAGCTGCAGACAAGATGGGGAGAGAGGGGGAAGGATACAAACACAACATTTGAGAGCAGGGATATTGGGAGGACTTGGGGGGAGGTGGGAGAGGAATAAAACATATGAACACTGCAAGGACTCTGGGGTGAATTACCGGGGGTAGAAAAGATCAAGGTTTTCGATGGGGGAAGATAAGAGATGGTGGTGAACAGCTGTTTTAAAGACCTGGAGGGAGGAGTGGGATTGAAGGGAGTGGGGGAGTTTGTTCCAGAGGCGGGAGAAAAGGGGAATGAAAGAGTGAAGGTGAGCAGAGAGCCTAGACTTTGGCAGTTTAACCATAAGAGGGTTGCAGGCAGATCTTGTGCGACCTGAAGGAATATTGGGGGGACAGAGCACAGAGAGAGCTGGGGGAGCAAGGCCGGAGAGGAGTTGGTAGAAGACAGAAAGACCACCAACCTGCCTGCGGTGAGAGTGAAAGGCCCTCGGAGTTGACTTCATCGCAGGAGATTCCAATGATTCTGAAAGCTTTGGCCTCAACAGCGTGAAGCCGAGCAAGTTGTGAGGCAGGAGCACCAGCCCAGAGGGGGGAACAGTATTCCATTGTGCTGCGGATGAAAGCCTTGTATGTGGTGAGGAGCTCAGGTGTGCCAAGGAAGGACTTCACACGACGGAGGATGCCCAGTTGGCGACTGGCTTTGGAGGCCAGCTTGGAAATGTGGTTTTCCCAAGAAAGATCATGGCAGATAGTGAGACCCAAAAGCTTGAGTGACAGAACTTCTTGGAGAGGATTGTTGAGAAAGTAGATGGGAGGGTTTTCCAGTCGGTCCTTTCGGAGAGACATTGTAAGAGTGTGAGATTTATCAGGATTGAAAGACATGTTCCACTTGTTTGACCAGTCTGTGATTTTGTCCAGGTCTGCAGAGAGTGAGGAGGCTGCAGACTGCCGATATGAGGGATGAGGAATGGAGCGGCAGATAGTGGAGACATCAGCAAAGAGATAGAGAGGATTTTCCAGAGAGTCAGAGAGATCATTGATGAAGACCAGAAATAGCACAGGGCCCAGAACACTACCTTTGGGAACTCCAGCCAGAACAGGAAGGGAAGATGAGAGAAATCCATTCAGGGCCACACGTTGCCTACGACCAGAGAGGAAATCCGCAAGCCATGAGTGGAGATTTCCCTGAATACCATTGGAGGTGAGTTTGGTGAGCAGAGCTGGGTGCCAGACCGTATCAAATGCACGTGATATGTCAAGTGAAACAGCTCTGATTTCCTGTTTGGCATTGAGGACCTCCATCCATTGTTGAGACAGCAGAAGCAACATGTCCAGAATAGAATGACCTGGTCTGAATCCAAATTGATGATCAGAGATCAAGACATTGGAGAAGAGGAAGGATTTGATATCCGAAGCAATGATGGATTCCATGACTTTGCTGATAATTGGGAGCAGGCTCGTTGGTCTGCAGGCTCCCCTACGGTTCTTCTTTCTTCTGCTCCCTCTGCTGGCCGATGTTCCTGATGTTGTTCTCTTCTTGCTCTTGTTGACTCTTGTGGCTTGCTGCCTATTTGACCATAATAATAAAAAGCACAAACGTGTCCACTATTTTTATTTAGAGCCCACAGGGGCCAACTATGGGTGGTCCACATGTAGGGCAAAAGGGGCCACCTCTCCATGGTCCGCAAGCCAACTCTTCCCTGGCCATCATGGCCGGTCCCAGCAGAGGGGCCAGGCCCCAACACGTGGGGTCCATATAGGTGTGCTAGGCCGCAAGTCGTGTGGTCCATAAAGTGGTGCATTGGTCCAGGCAGCTGGCAGCGGCGGCTCGGGCACACAGATGCGGCTCCCGCACGCTTCCCCTCAGTGCCCAGAGAGCACGGTCCATGGGTGGGGAGGAAGACAAAGCAGAGTCAGCGAGGTGCAAGGGCGCAAGGGTACACATCAACACAAGGCAATGCAGAGGTGAGGTGCGCATGGAGAGCGATCGGAGAAAGCTCGTTCCTAACGTACGTCACCCCCCCCCGTCGCCTACTCTACCCTCGCCCCTTACCCCGTATTTACACAATTTACAAATCCGTCTCTACTGTCTCGTCTTCCCCATATCTCCCCGAATTCCAAATTCGTTACAATCCCAATTTCTAACCAAATTTGCCATCACACAATTCATCATCAATCCCTCTTAAGGAGGAAGAGATGGAACAACAACACAATGCCACATCCACATCATGATGCGTCTTACACTCCAAAACATTTGCAACAACAATAAACAAACCATGGTGTGGAGTTTCATCATCACCCCAGGTGAGTGGCTGCAGATGGTGTGATGGGATTTCCATCCTAACTATCCTCTAAATGACTTTAACATTCTTACTCTACCCGGGGTCTTTCCCTGCCAAACCATTGGCCATCTTACACTATGCGGTTCTAAAACCAATTCCCATTGACCAAACTGTGGTGCTCACCAATTTCGGGTCTCACTCCCCCGATTCAACTCCCTGTGCCTTTGCACAATTTCAGGGCTGAGTCGTGTGGCTCCCCTAGCAGGTCTACTCACCTGCACACCTCCACCACTGCAGTTGCCTCCGAGCTTACCTGCTCCTTACCCAAACCTATCTACCTGGGGAAGGCCCTTTGGCACTCTCCCCATTCGGTGCCCTCTCTGGCACTGGGCTACCCGGGTCCGTCCTCCGGATCCTTGGGCCCCACTGAACAACTCTACTGGCTCCGAGAGCCCACCTGCGGCCTCACCTGGCTGACATCCTCACATTGGCGGAGTGCCCATTTAACCATACACACTAACAGGCCACACGCCCAGCCATTTCCACGTCACTAATGCACCCATCCAAACACCATTCTACCACACGCACCACAGATGCCAATATCCAACCACAATTTACCTATACCCTCTACCTACTCTTAAACTACCCTCCCCGGGTATTCGTGATAGGGGGTCCATCCTCCCCATCCACTCCCTTCGCACCAACCACTCCACTCCACATATTCCACACTACTCACTCCACACCATCCATTCCATACTCCATTTACTCCAAACCAGTTATTCCACTCAACCATTCTCCATACACCTGTTCACTTGCACACCTGTTCACTTGCACACCTGTTCCATCACACCTGGTGCTCCCTGCACCCTCCTTCCTCTGGGACCATTCACTCCATACAATGCACAATCACCTCACACTTTTCACAATATGCTGCTCAATATTATTTTACACTTTCAATTCTCCAAACCATTGCCTCAGGCACTCAGATTTTCCCACGCTCACACACACATCTTTCCCGAGCATTGCCTCTCAATTCCTCATTTCAATATGCTCACCAGCAAGACTCTCATACCAATTCCTCATTCAATAAACCACACCACAAACACACTGCATCATCTGAGCTGACTACCCCCCTTCTGAAACTCGTGCTTCCCAGTCGCCCCTTATACTATTGCGCTCCCTCATTGTTATAATCCACCTAATCTATTCTACGTCCCCACTACTTGTACAATGTCGCTACTTAACCCTACAGTTACCTATTGTCATCTGTAGATCCCTATACATTTATCCAAACCCTCCCTGGCTTGGTTTGCACCGCCATAACCCCATAATCTATAGCTCATGTGCCTGGACTGACGGGAGGGATGGCAGAGTTGCCATTCCTCCACATCGGGCATCTCCCACTATCAATTTCGCCCATCCAATTCTTGCCAATCAAAATTTGCCAATCTTTACTGCCAATCATCTTCGCCAATCAAATTTACCATTCCAATTTGCCAATCATCAATTTCCTACTCCTACCAAATGTCCCTTAAACCTGAGCCTCGGTGGGTCATTACATTCTCAAAGCTCGGCTTCGCAAAGCCGAGCAATGAGTGCGGGTGGTTTGTCTACCGCGGTTGGGTCCGTCCGGCATTTGGTTCAGGGAAGGATGTTTACTCAGGCCGAGATTCCAAGGTCCACCTCGGCGCGGAGCCTTTCGGTCTCCCGCCCGATGGCCCAATCTCGCCCGGCCAGAACGCCGCAACCACAGGGGGGCGCCATCCCGACCCTTCCTACCTTCCCTCGCACCGGGCCGCCCGCTCCGCTTAGCAGAGCGCGGACGCGACCGTGCAGGGCGAGGCCCGGCCCGGATCGTGCACGGCGGTTCTTTTGAAACCGCCGTGATTACGACCCTCGCCGGTTCCCGCAGTACCCAAAGCCCGGCACGGACCGAGGGCTCGCGTCGGCTAAACGTCGGTCTAACCGCTGCTCCGTTTAACGTCGATGCTTCACTTGCATGCTCACACTACGCGTTCTGTTCCTTATTCACACATCCAGGTGTTTCCATACACTCCGTCATTGCACCTTCTCTTACACACCACCCAGGGACACTCATTCCGCTCACAGACTTCATTACACACCTGACCACCGCACACCTCCTCGCACACTCGTCGTTCGCACACTTCATCAACACACCTCCTCGCGCCCACTCCTCGGTCACATCCCCTGTGACAACCATTGGTGTGCACTCGTTTGCACACCCAAACATGCGCTTCAATGTGCCCTCCCGCACCCGCGCCACCACCAACTCACTCTCCGTGTCACTCTCACCACCACACTCTGTCGTGCATTCCTTCTCACTCTCGACAGCACACTCACTCCTCGGCGCACACTTTTTCCTCACACACACCTCCGTTCCACACCTTTCTTCCCCCGTTACGTCCTCCGTAACACTCACCATAGGTGTGCACTCTTCTGCACACCCAATCATCACCGCACACCCTTGCTCACCAATACCTCTCGGCCCCATAGTCGGACATCCTTGCACACATCCTCTTTCCACGCACTCTGCACCTGTCGCACACCTCACCAGCGGCCTCTCACAAAGGCCCAGGTCTAGACCAACACCCAAGCTGACTGAATCTCCACTCACACCTTATACATTTCCGAGCATATCGCCACTCACCTCGGCGTTCCTTCTCCTTCGCTCCTCCTCCGCCACCTGCAAACTCTTTATTTGGTCAGTAAGCACATCATCACACTGTGAGCACAGACCTTGCACCAATTCCATCACCTCCTCCTTTATCTCCTTCTTAGTCTCCCTCCGTCTCTTCTTAATTTCACTTACGCCCTCTTCCACTTCCTCTAATTTTGTTTCACCTCCTTTATTTCCTGGTGCGCCCCTTCAATTTCTCCCTCTAAGGCCACCTTGGTCGTTTCTATGTGCGTCCTGACTTCCCGTTCTTTTGTCTCCATTGCCTCTACCACCTATTCTAACCTCTTCGTCAGTCCCTCATGTACCGTCTGACATTCTTTCTTTGTCACCATTAATTCCTTCTTTATTTCTTTCTGCATCGCTTTCAAACCCCCTATTACTGCCGTGTTCTTTTCCACCTGCTCCCCTAACTCCTTTTGTCCCACTGTCAGCTGCTCTACTCCCCGCATCAGGTCTTCTATTCCCCCCTGTAACCTAGCCGGGCTGTTCCTCACCTCTTTCTCCATGCGCTCCTCACCCCGCTTTACCTCCTCGCGTACCCCTGCGACCTCTTCGCCCACTCCCCGCCTTATATCCTCCCCCATCTCTCCCATCTCTTTGGTAGATGCCGCCCTCATCTGCTCCAAATCATTCCTTTGGGCATCCAATTTACTTTCCAACCCGTTTTTTACCTCCTCTATCTGATTCCCCATCTGTTTAATTTCCCGGGTGGATTGCTCCCCTATTTCCCTCAATTTGCCTTCCATATTGTTTTCTAACCCCGTTAACCCATTCTTCACCCCTTCCATCTGGTTCTCCTGGGCGGCCATTCTATTTTCCAACCCCACTAACCCGTCCTTCATTTCCCCGATTTGGCTACCCACGTCCTCCAGTTGGCCCCCCAATTTACCTTCCAGCCCTTCCAACCTGTTGTCTAACCCCTCAAATTTGTTGTCTAAACCCTCCAATTTGCTTTCTAATTTATTGATGTTACTCCCTACTTCCTTCAATTGACCACCCATTCTATCTTCCAAATTACTCAACCAGTCTCTCAATCCCCCAATTTGGTTTCCCAATTCATTTCTCATTCCCCCCATTTGGTTGCCCAAATCATTCATTTTATGGTCCGACTTTACCATATAGGCCCATATTTGCACCATAAATAGGTCCATATTCACTGGCGCCGCGGGCTCGGCTACTGCGACCACGTGCGAGGCGCCATCTTGTGTGCCTGCAAACCCCTCTACCGCATCCTCATTGCTCTCTTCCTCCCTCTCTCCCAATTCCTCCCTGGGGTCCTGGGTTGCTTCTAACCACTCTTCTACCTCCCCTACCGGCATCCGATCGCCTTGATCATCCATGGCACGACTTCAATTTAGGATGTTAAACAATTTCGGCCGCTTGTAATTTTTTGACCAAATTTTTTTTTTGATGTTTGAAAAATTTGGTTCGGGCCTCAAAACCCACTCCCCGACACCAATTGTTGCGGAACCGGAGCACGGCACTCCCGTTAGCAAGGGGGGGTTAATCCCCTTGTCTTGTTAAGCTGGCCGTCTCCATTCCTGGAACTACCCCGCTCCTTTGTGGGATGGGATTGGCCAAGGTGATTGGTCAAGGGATTCCCGGACACCTCCGCCAATCCCTCCACAAAGCAGGTGGATGGCCCCGCTCGAATCCCGGACAAGATGGAGTTTGCCGAGCGGTTTAGCAATCCGGAATCCGAGCCGTTAGCGATGGACTAAACCCGATTATAAAGCGGTTCTGCCGAAATCGCGCCACAGATACTCAATTGAAAGAAATCTCGAAAGCGATTGGACGAGAATGAAACCAAAAGTAAGGAGGAACAGGTATTTATTAATTATGTACAACAACCCAAATAAAGAGCAGGAATGAAAGTAATTTACAGGGCGACGAAGAAGAAGATACACAGGGCAATTCTTGAACAGGCTTACTTATTCCCAGGACAATACAGACAGAACAAACTCACGTACACGAATGGGAATTGCAGGCAGGAATGGCTGGACGAAGGAGAAGGGTCCGTGCAGAACGGCAGGGCTGGAAGGTTTGGGTGGGAAAACGCAGCAACGACGTCCGCTCCAGCTCCACGCTCTGGGCTGGAAGTAAGCAGCCGGCGACTCCACGTATTCGGTTTCACACAGCAGGGGCTGTTTGAAGCAGCGTGTCAGAGCTTCACGCAGCAGGGGCTTTTTGAAGCAGCGTGTCAGAGCTTCCCGCAGCTTTGTCTCTCTCTGCCTTCTCACCGACTCTCCTCCAACTCCATCCAACTTCTCGGTTCGTGCTCCCTCACTCATCTGCGTAAGCAGTCCCTCACTCCTCCTTTTATTGCCCTCCCAGAAATCAAACAGTGGGCTGCTTGGGCACGCCTACTGGGTCGCTCACCGCGGTGCTGGTTGGCTGTTAGGGCTGGCTGACTCCACCTCTGATGACGATGAGGTGCCACGCCCGTGATCTGGCGGCTCCTCCCCCCTCTTTTTTTCGTTTTTTTTGTTTTGTATACTGAATCGAGGCTGGTGAAAGAGCTAACATTTATTTCACAAACAAATCAACCAGACAAACAAAATATACAAAAAGAGGGAGCGGAAGACAAGATGGGGAGAGAAGGGGAAGCACACAACCACAACATTTGAGAGCAGGGAGAAGTATGGGAGGGAGAGGGCTTGGGGGGAGGAGGCGTGGGAAGGGGGCGGGGGGCGGGGGGGGGGCGAGGTATAAAACACAAGGGGACCGAAATTAGCGAGGGTAGAAAAGATCAAGGTTTTGGATGGGGGAGGATAAGAGATGGTGGTGAACAGCTGTTTTAAAGACCTGGAGGGTGGAGTGGGATTGAAGAGAGTGAGGGAGTTTGTTCCAGAGGCGGGAGAAAAGAGGAATGAAGGAGTGAAGGTGAGCAGAAAGTCTTGAATTTGGCAGTTTAACCATAAGAGGGTTGCAGGCACATCTTGTGCGACCTGTAGGAATATTTGGGGGACAGAGCCCAGAGAGAGCTGGGGGGGGGGGCAAGGCCAGAGAGGAGTCGGTAGAAGACGGAAAGACCACCAACCTGCCTGCGGTGAGTGAGTGAATGGCCCTTGGAGTTAGCTTCATCGCGGGAGATTCCAATGATTCTGAACGCTTTGGTTTCAACAGCGTGAAGACGAGCTAGGTGTGAGGCAGGAGCACCAGACCAGAGGGGAGAGCAGTATTCCATAGAGCTGCGGATGAAAGCCTTGAATGTGGTGAGGAGCTCAGGTGTGCCAAGGAAGGACTTCGCACGACGGAGGATGCCCAGTGGGCGACTGGCTTTGGAGGCCAGATTTGAAATGTGGTTTTCCCAGGAAAGATCATGGCAAATAGTGAGACCCAAAAGCTTGAGTGACAGAACTTCTTGGAGAGGATTATTCAGAAAGTGGATGGGAGGGTTGTCCAGTCGGTCTTTTCGGAGAGACATCGTAAGAGTGTGAGATTTATCAGGATTGAAAGACATGTTCCATTTGTTTGCCCAGTCTGTGATTTTGTCCAGGTCTGCAGAGAGTGAGGAGGCTGCAGACTGCCGATCTGAGGGATGAGGAATGGAGCGACAGAGAGTAGAGTCGTCAGCAAAGAGATAGAGAGGATTTTCAAGAGAGTCAGAGAGATCTTTGATGAAGACCAGAAAAAGCACAGGGCCCAGAACACTACCTTGGGGAACTCCAGCCTGAACAGGAAGAGGAGATGAGAGAAACCCATTCAGGGCCACACGTTGACTATGACCAGAGAGGAGGTCCGCCAGCCATGCGTGGAGATTTCCATGGATACCAAAGGAGGAGAGTTGGGTGAGCAGAGCACGGTGCCAGACCATATCGAAGGCACGTGAAATGTCAAGGGAGACAGCTCTAATTTCCTGTTTGGCGTTGAGGACCTCCATCCATTGTTGAGAAAGCAGAAGCAGCATGTCCAGAGTAGAGTGACCAGGTCTGAAACCATTGATGATCAGAGATCAAGCCATTGGAGAAGGGGAAAGATTTCATATCTGAAGTAATGATGGATTCCATGACTTTGCTGATAATTGGGAGAAGGCTGATTGGTCTGTAGTTGATAGGATCTGTTTTTGCACCTTTTTTGTGCAAAGCGGTGATGTTGGCTGATTTCCAAGCAGATGGCAGATGACCTTGAGCAAAAGAGAGGGTGAAGAGAACAGAAAGAAATAGTGAAAGAGCGGAAGAACATGATTTTAGGACCCGTGGGCTGATGCCGTCAGGACCAGTTGCAGAATCAGAGTCGAGGGTTGACAGAAACTTTTCCACCTTGTCAGGAGGGAAGGACACAGAGTCCAGGAGCAGCTGGGTACGACTGGGTACGGTGGGTACAGAGAGGGATGGGTTTGGGACACAAGATTTAGAGGCAAACACAGAGTTGAGGCATTCAGCTTTTTCACGTGCGGAGTCAGCTGTTAAGCCATTTGAGGTGAGGGAGGGGATGGAGGGGGAACAAACACCAGAAACAGATTGGACCAGATGCCACCAGGATTTGGAAGAGGGAGACAGATAAGAGAGTTCGGTCTTGAGAACGGTGAGATATTGTTTCCTGGCTCTCCTGAGGGTGGACACACACTTGTTTCGGGCTTTGTGAAAGGAAATGAGATTTCCTTCCGTTGGATTTGCTTTCCAGGAGACGAAAGCAAGTTGTTTCAGGGCAACAGCCTCACCACAAGATTCCGTGTACCATGGACGGGAGGAAGGGTATGACAACTGAAGACAAGATGGGATAAATCTCGGCATGAGAGAGAGCAATTTACTTTGAAAGAATTCCCAGGATGAGTGATGTCAGAGGCGGTAGAGATGGGAGACCAGTCCAGATGATTGATGGCTGCTTGAAGTCCGTGCCAGTTGGCCTGAGTGAAATGCCAGACTCGTCGACGCTGAGGAGGCTCTCTGAGAATGGTCAGAGAGATGTTCACTTTGACAAGCACATGATCAGATGAGCCGATTGGAGCAGAAGAAGAGCAGCAGACATTTTCAGGGAAGTTAGTCATAACCAAGTCCAGAAGAGAAGATGCTCCGTTGACTGAGATCCGGGTTGGGAAATTGACAGATTGTGTCAGTCCCAGTGAGTCGCAGAAGTCCTTTGCTGAAGAGCCATGGCTGGTGAGAGAGGTACCCACACCCAGCCAACTGGCATGGTGACAATTGAAATCACCACATATGAGGAAGAGAGAGTTGGGATGGGTAGATAGAAGTTGGTCCATATTATCAGACAGCGAGATGTAGATGGAGTCATCACTGTTTGGTGGACGGTACAACACACATATGAACAAAAGTTGGGAGCGAAGGGGAAGCCGTAGCCAAAGGTATTCCTGGGGGTGAGGTGGAGAGAGGGCAGTGGAGGGCGAGTGAGGAAGAGAGTTTTTTATAAAGATAGCAACCCCACCTCCAGGACGAGGCTCAGGTCTATCATACCGGAGGAGGGAGTAACCTGGGAAAGATACCAAGGCATCAGAGACATCATGAAGGAGGAAAGTTTCTGTTAAGCAGATCACATCTGGTTTGTCAGAAGCAACCTGGATGGAGATCCAATTCCTCGTGGAATTCCTCGCGGATCGGAGTCCGAGAAGTCTCGGACTTCTTCTCCGAGATGAGCACATGGCAATGGCGTCTTGTGGGGATGGAAAACCACTCGCACCGCTTTTGAAAAGAACGAAAGGGACCTATCTTATTTGATTAATGCAATGTAGAGTCAACTTTTCGAAACACAGCCTTACCTGAAACACATAATAATGAAATAACTATGAAGAGGGCCGATGGTTCGCTACGTGTTGCAATGTGGACTAACTAGGGTCCGACCTTTGACCCTTACAGGAAATGGAGGTATTTACAAAAAGAATTATTTACAAAGGGGTATATTTACAACAATTTACAAAGTGCAGGGTTCTCAAAACCCCAACAATATATACAGACTTGGCATTTAAGATGGAATATATTTTTTTTCTTAACTTGGGTTTACTTTCTGAACTCAGTATATCAATCTGGTGAGTTTCTTTTACCCTTCGGTGATGTCTTTGTTGAAAGAACCATGTCACTGATTACCTTCGCAAAAGCGGAAGGTTATGTTTTGATCGCTGTGTATTTATTTGTATGTCTGTGTGTGTGTGTGTGTGTATGTTATTCGCATAACTCAAAAAGTATTCAACCGAATTGCATGAAATTTGGTGGGATGATTGGTTATTATACGGGACACATTTGATTAGATTTTGGGAGCAATCGGGTCAAAGGTCAAGGTCAAGGTCACGAAAAGGTCAAAATCGTATTTTAGTACAGTACAGAACAGTAGCTGCGGCGAAGGTATGCGCTCTACCGAGTGCCCGTTCTAGTTGTCTTTTGCAGCAAGAAGTCAATAACAGGATTATATCACAGGTGGCGTGACAATATGTAAGGACAGGTACATTTGACGATTGGCTTCACAATCGGGTATATAAGGGTTGTTGCGTTCTGTATTAGTGGAAAACAACTGCTGCATGTCTACAAAAGTTATTGCCGCTTCTTCTGGAGATGGTCCATCAACTCGACAATGCTGTTTGTCATGGAGTGGTGGCTTTACGAAATTATGGCATGAAACAGCGTGCTATTGCACAGCAGTATGGCATCACTCAAGGTCAGGTGTCAAAGATCCTGAAACGAAATGCTCAGAGGGAAACTCGGTATTGGAGTCCCTACTCCAATACCGAGGCCAGGACGTCCTGCAGAACCACAAGGAGGGAGGAACGCCAGCTGCACCGGTTAGTCCGCAATGGCCATACCAATTCAGCTAATCGGCTTAGGGCTGAGTGGCAGCAACTGACAAATGTGCCTGTATCCAGAAGGTTAGTCAACCAACGACTGGTTCAAGCAGGCTATCGTGCCAGGCGTCCCCTGAGAAAGCTACGCCTGACCAGACAACACCGCCAGCGCCGATTGCAGTGGGCCAGAGAGCACCGTCAATGGCAGCCAGGACACTGGAATCACGTGATCTTCAGTGACGAGTCTAGATTTCTGGTCTATCGTCAAGATGGCTGCGTCCGAGTGCGCAGACAAGTGCATGAAGCCTGCAACAAAGATTGTATAGTGCCAAGAGTCCAAGGTGGAGGTGGTGGGGTGACCGTTTGGGCTGCTTTTCATGCAGTGGGCAAAACTGACCTGGTTGTTCTGAATGGAAACCTGAACCAGTTCAAGTACAGGGCCATTCTGGAAGAAACATTGCTTCCATTTGCTCATGCAGCCTTTCGAGGAAACTTTGTCTTCCAAGATGACAATGCACGGCGTCATGTGCTCGCATGATCCTACACTTTCTTGCTGACCATGGTGTAGAGCACATGGAGTGGCCTGCCATGTCCCTGGATATGAATCCGATAGAGAACTTGTGGGCAGAATTAACGCGTCAAATCGACCACTTGGACCAGCAGCCGAGCTCTGTGCGTGAATTGCAGCAGGCTATTGTCACTGCATGGCAAGCGATTCCTGTCCAAACCTTGGCAAATCTCGTGAACAGCATGCCTCAATGTGTACGTGCTCTCCTGAATGCTCGTGGGGGTTACACGAAGTACTGAACTGTAATTTTACTGTCCGTAATCTCAGTCGTAATTTAACTTTTGTTTTTGTTAAAAAAAAAATTTGGCTAATGTGCAAAATAAAGAGATACTTCTGGAAAACGTACAGAAGTTTAACACAGTACTGTCTGTTAATTGAGTTCGATATCAGTTTTCATCACTTTCAAGGATCAATTTATTTGTTTCGAAATGTCAAATGTGGTTTTTCTTTCTTTTAAAGGTCACATCAACAAAATCGAGAATAATTTCAACATAATTCCAATGAACTTTTGGTTCTAAGACATCTTGAAAAGTAAGTTCACCCCCACAAAAAAAATATGCCATATTAAATGCCAAGTCTGTATATATATATACATATGTGTATATACAGTCACGTGAAAAAGTAAGTACACCCCATGTAAAGTTTTGACTTTTTCAACATATTTCAACATACAGCTATTTGATCTTCATTTCAACAATATTGATCGATAAAGGTGATACAATATAACAAATATCATGAAACATTTACATTTTGTAGTCCATTGTATAATTTAAATAAACATAAATGCAAATTTCGCATGTGGAAAAAGTAAGTACACCCTTGGCTCTAATAGGTGGTATTGCCCCCTTTGGCAGAAACAACCTCAAGTAGGAGTTTCTTATAACTGTCTGCCAGTCTCTGGCATCAACTGGGAGAAATTCTTCCTCTCTCCTCAATGCAGAATTCTTTCAGCTGTGTGAAGTTTGAGGGGTTTCTTGCATGCACAGCTCGTTTCAAATCCCCCCACAAAATCTCGATGGGATTTAGATCCGGGCTTTGACTTGGCCATTCCAGAACCCTCCATTTCTTTCTTTTCAGCCATTCCTTGGTGGATTTACTGGTATGTTTAGGGTCATTGTCATGTTGCAAGGTCTGCCTTCGGTTAAGCTTCAACTATCCAACAGATGGCCTCACATTATCCTCAAGCACCGTCTGGTACAATGAAGAATTCATCGTGGATTCTATGATGGTGAGCTACCCAGGCCCTGATGCAGCAAAGCTGCCCCAAACCATAATATTTCCAACACCATGCTTTACAGTTGGTATCAGGTTCTTGTGGTCAAATGCTGTCTTTGGTTTTCACCAAACATGTCTTCTGGTACTGTGGCCAAATAGCTCTACCTTTGACTCATCTGTCCAGAGCACATTGCTCCAGAAGTGCTGGTCTTTGCCTAGGTGTTCATTGGCAAACTTTAGTCTTGCCCTGATGTTCTTTCTGGACAGCAAAGGTGTCCTCCTGGCACACCTCCCATGTAGATCAAATTTGTGCAGCCTCGTTCTAATGGTAAACTCGTGCACTTCGACATCAACAGTGGCAACAGCTACCTGTAGGTCTCGTGATGACATTCTGGGGTTCTTGGAGACTTCTTTCAGCATCTTGCGGTCTGCTCTCGGGCTGAACTTGCTGGGGCCGCCTGGCCTGAACAAGTTGGCAGTTGTTTGGAATCTTCGCCACTTGTGGATGATCTTCCGGACAGTCGAATGATTGATTTCAAATTGTTTGGAGATATTTTTAAATCCCTTCCCAGACTCGTAGGCATGTATAACCTTCTTTCTGAAGGTCTCAGAGAGCTCTTTTGATTTAAGCTTGGTGACGCCACACACTTCAACAACAAAGAGCAAACCAAACTAAATGTCTGAGGTTTAAATAAGACAGGTTCTCCAAGATCCTCTCCAACGATGTTCTAATCACTTGCACCTGAGCTGGTGCACCTGATTCTAATTTTAGGTATTTGAAGTAGTGATAGATGTCGGGGTGTACTTACTTTTTCCACATGCGAAATTTGCATTTATGTTTATTTAAATTATACAATGGACGACAAAATGTAAATGTTTCATGATATTTGTTATATTATATCACCTTTATCTATCAATATTGTTGAAATGAAGATCAAATAGCTGTATGTTGAAATATGTTGAAAAAGTCAAAACTTTACATGGGGTGTACTTACTTTTTCACGTGACTGTATATGTATGTATATATATATGTATGTGTGTATATATTGTTGCGGATCTCCTCGTCGGCCTTTCCCCTTACCAAGGGGGGATTCGTCCCCTTGTCTTTGACTAGCCGACGGGATCCGGGGCTATGACGTTCCTTCCGGACGGCGTTAAATAGGGTTGTAGGCTGAATTCCTCTTACCTAAGTACCAACGCCGCCCAGGAATCAAGGAGATAAGCCCCGCCCGAATCACGGTTATAGGTGGAAACTCCGAGTGGTAGCGAACCGTGACCCGAGCCATTAACAATGACTAAACCCGATCCGAGCAGTTCTGATCGTGCCACGCTTACCCAATGGAGGAAATCACTGATACGGTTGAATTAGGAAAGACAGGAAGAACAGATTGGTTTATTTACAATTTGTACAGGAAGGAGAAGAAGAACACACAGTGCAGCTTATTACAGTCTTAACTTATCCCAGGACACGGGCCCGTTTCACACTCAGACACTCACACGGGGATTGCAGATGGTCAGGTTGATGGTCCAGGGATGATGGCGTCCAGGCAGTACGCTCCGGTCCTCGACTCGCACCGCGAAGAAGCATGGTGCTGCAAAATGCTGTGGTAGCCCTTTTGGTTCAGGGTGCCAGTCACTCTGTGCAAGTTGCTGACTCTGGATCCAGCAAAAGAGCCCCAGACCATCACGCTTCCTCCTCCATGTTTGACAGTTGGTGTCACACACGGAGGAACCACCCTTTCACGACGGCATACAAAAACCCTGCGTGATGAACCAAAGATTTCAAATTTTGATTAATCTGTCCATAAGACCTTCTTCCAGTCTTCAGTAGTCCACTGGCGGTGCTTCATGGCCCAGGCAAGTCTCTTTTTCTTATTTTGCCATCTTAGCAATGGCTTTCTTACTGCCACTCGACCTCTCAAACCTGCAGCTCGAAGTCTTCTCTTCACAGTTGAAACTGAGACTTGCTTACTTTGACCAGTGTTAAGCTGTGCTTGAAGCTGTTGTCCTGTGAGCCGCCTATCACGCAAACTGTTGACTCAGAAACTTGTCTTCTGATTCTGTTGTGGCTTTGGGTCTGCCAGACCTCTTCCTGTCAGAGTTTCCTCCAGTTTCCAATATACTACTTCCTGCAGTGCAATATTCTCCAAATAATGCTTCAGAGGGTGTATGAACAGTCTGTTCCAATACTGCTTTTATACAGACAGGGGGTTTGTAATCAAGTAATCAGCAGAGGTTGGGACACCTGTAGGAATTGTTTGCATCAAATTTCAAGGCTTAATTTACTTACATTGCTGCAGAACAGCTGTAAGTTGTTAACCCATTACTTGTTCACTGAAGAAGGCCCTTTTTTTTAACAATATAACTGTGCAATTTACATTATTTTCCCGTTTTTGCTAACCTAAACTTTTTTTGTTTTAATCTCGAGCAGTTTATTGTTTACCTTTTAGTCAGGTTCACTATGTAATTTCGTTGGAATTTTTGGGGGATTTGGAAAACTATATATTTTTGGAAACTATATTGTATAGTCAGTCAGAAAACCAATGTTGCTATTTGCACAGACTCCTGTATGGCGGCCATCTTGGATTTTCAAAATTGCTGCCGTAGAACTAATTTTTCTCAATATCTCAGCTTCTAAATAACATAGAGCTTTGATTCTAACGGCTAAACATACATTTTCAAGGGCCCCGAATCCAATGGTAACAAGTTCGATAAGCTAGACATGACCATAGAGCTCCTATGTGGCGGCCATCTTGGATTTTTCAAACTGGCCGCCGTAAACTTGATGTTTCTCAATATCTCAGCTTCTAAACAACAGAAAGCTTTGATTCTAACAGCTAAACTTACATTTTCAAGGGCCCCGAATCCAATGGTAACAAGTTCGATAAGCTAGACATGACCATAGAGCTCCTATGTGGCGGCCATCTTGGATTTTTCAAACTGGCTGCCGTAAACTTGATGTTTCTCAATATCTCAGCTTCTAAACAACATAAAGCTTTGATTCTAACGGCTAAACATACATTTTCAAGGGCCCCGAATCCAATGGTAACACGTTCGATAAGCTAGACATGACCATAGAGCTCCTATGTGGCGGCCATCAGGTCCTAGGGTGATTGGTTCTTCGGTCATACATGTCTGCGATGTATCGGGGCCAGAGCCGCTTGTATTTGATCCGGTCCAAGGCAAAGAATAACTTGCTCAGTTCTTCTCCAGCTTGGAGGTGAAGCACCAGGTCAGCACTCCGTGATGCTGCCACGAATAACAGGATTGTCTCCACCCAATGTAAATAGTTCATCATTGACTTGAACATTGCATTCTTTGATCTCCGTGCTTCCCACTCCTCGAGTGCCGTCACCACCCCATCAGATGTCAAGACTTGAAGGAGTTTGGTGTTTGCTTGTTTTACAGATTCAGCTTTCGTGCACTTGTTCAGGCAGCTTCATATATATATATATATATATATATATATATATATATATATAATATATATATACATATATATATATATATATGTATTTGATGACCACTCCTTTCGCACCGTGATGATGCATAGGGCTGCCGAAGCAGTTTCCTTGGCTATTGGGCACAATCCTGGATGGGTCACCACTCCGACGCAGGATACCCGAATGGCTCATTCATCCCAGCAAGCAGGCATTCATTTTGCCATCCTCGGACGGAAGACAGGCCGAGTGGCATTAATTCAACGATTGACCAGGTTATGAACCCAGGATCCTGGGATCCCAAGCCAGCACCGATACTGCTAAGCCAACACTAGGGGGGGGGGGGGGGGGGAATATATATTGTTATGAATTTTGGGGTATGGGGATATATAGATCCAGGTATATCTGCATAGGTAGGTGCTTCGACTGTCGTGCTCAGGAACCCCACATGTAATAAGTTTGTTTCGGCGGTTTGTTCAGATTAGGTGTATCTTTGTGATCATACGAGGATGGCTTTGTGATAAGTGGAATAGGGATTATGCTAATTCCCCTGTGTCAGACCTGGTTACCATTCCATTGTCCCAAATGGCAACACACCAATAGACATTAGTTCGCGCCATTAGCGCACCCATTAATAAAAACTTCCCTCTCACAATAAGACTTACCGGAAGAACAGACAGAAAGTGGCCACGCATTACGCTGGCAGGGAATGAAACATCGAACAGGTAGGCCGAGAGCCACGCCAAGAAGCTTCCCCGTGATTGGTGAAGGAAGCGAGGACGAGGAGGACGAGGACAAGGAGGTGAAGGAAGCGAGGAGGAGGATTGGTGAAGGAAGGTGAAGGAAGCGACACTGATTGGCCACCGACCGATAGGATGACACCAAGGGCGCTCGGCCAATGGGAGTGGAGGACGCGAGGAGCAAGCAGGAAGTGACGCACTGGTTGGAGAAGGAGGAGAGCTGAAGTTATGAGATGGCCGGTAAAACGACTTGCAGGCAGACATTTTCTCTCTCGGTTTTTCGATCCCTTTGTGGCCGGACGTTCGATTTGGACGCTCTTCCCTTCTTCTCCTGTTGCCTTTGTGTATTCCTCTGCCGTCGAGTCTCTCATCTTGGTTCCGGACAAGCGAGCGATTCCACGTGGACGGAGCCAGGCACGGCCAGAGGAGCGAGCTGCACGCGACCGTTCAAGTCGCACGGAAGGCCTGTGGCACGCCAGCAGACGAGACCGGGGCAAGTGGGTGGCTCGGTGGGCTTAGTGGAGTGCGAACAAGGACGCATCGAGGCCTGCTTCATGCCAACCGGAGCCGCGTTGGACGACGATGCTCACGCCTGATGATTCCTGACTGGCAGACAGAGCTAAGTCCCCACGATAGAACACAACGGTTTCTTTTATTAATTCTTCCCTTGTGTCTGTTTAGAAGTCTGGTGTGGGGACGTCCCAATTTAGGTCATATTTTATTTACCATCGCGTCCATTGTTCTCGGGGTCCGGCAATAAAGCCGTGTTATTTTGTACATCCATTCCGTTTTTGGTTGGATTTATTACTTTGCAGGTTTTAAGACTGCGCGCTGGACTTACAGGTAAATCTCCTGTTTCTTCTTCCTCTATCTTTCCTCCCCCGCGCATATATATATATTAGTCAAATCCACCATTGATCGTCGCCTCAAAGTAAGCTCGATTGCCATTCGTGATTTCCGGTATTAACTGAGGGGAGTCATGCGACAATATATATATATATATATATATATATATATCCATATATATATATATATATATATATATACATACATACATACAAATTGGCTCCTCCTATGTTCTTCTAGCCGAAGAAAGCTGCATTATTGCAAACCGTGAAATGCTGCACATGGTAAGTGCTTTGCTGTTTCAAACTCTTCCCACAGTACCTCCACAGCTGTAACAACATTTACACGTCGTACACACAAGAGAATCCCAATACAACACAACCCCCCTCAGCTGCCAGACCAGTTTCATCGCGTATTGGTGAGTCACCAGTGGCAGCATAGACAAACGCATATCATTGAGGTTCCCAAGCATATACTACACGAAAACATCGGGCAGTCGATCTACAAAAAACAAAAAAAACAAAGACCCACCCACATCTCTCATAGGTGAATGGAGGGAATAACTAATCAGCTCTCACCTAATCAATTGCCCCAGGCAAAACTGATTATATTGTAGATATTTGATATATATATATATATATATATATATATATATATATACATATATATTTATATATATATATATATATATATATATATATATATATATATTATATTATATAATATATATATATTATATTATATTATATTATATTATATATATATTATATTATATATATATATATATATATATTATATATATATATATATATAATTATATATATATATATATATATATATATATATATATATATATATATATATATATATAATCGTTAGATTAAATAAGACGCGGACGTAGCTTCAGGACGTCGATCTTTAATTGTCGACAAGCTTTCGACCAACAAAGGTCTTCTTCTGAGTTGGCCCCAAGACCTTTGTTGGTCGAAAGCTTGTCGACAATTAAAGATCGACGTCCTGAAGCTACGTCCAGCGTCTTATTTAATCTAACGATTATTTATTCAATGCAAATGAGACGCCCTGCTCCTACTGTGGAGTTTCTACTATTTTACAGTTATATATATACTATATATATATATATATATATATATATATATATATACTATATATATATATATATATATATATATATATATATATATATATATATATATATATATATATATATATATATATATATATATATATTGTATATATATATATATATATATATATATATATATATATATATATAACACATTGATTATACAAACAAACTCGAGTAGAGGTTGAAACCGCAAAGGGCTTACCTTGTCTAGCTTTTCATTGTTGCTTTATGCAGCTTTCTTCAGCTGGAAGAAGCACGGGAGGAGTCAATTTATCGATAATCCTAACAGATCAAAAGACATATGGAAAATGTTCTTCTATCTATGATGGTTAACAGATATAAAAGAGATGATAAATTGAATGTCTAAATTGTAATCTTGTAGTTCACCATGATCGTTTTGATTTTGATGTGCCATACCCTTTGCAAAAATGGCCTCTAAAGGTGGTTATTATGTTATTTATATACCCTTTGCAGAGCGTTCCCGCTCCCGAAGCAGTTTGTTGGCAAACAACACACAATGTATGGTGCAAAAGCGACTTGGCATGCCAAACCCCAGTACACAATCAAAACAAACCCCAGTACACAATCAAAACACTTATTCCAAATTTACTTATAAATCCGTCAGGGCGGTCATAATGATCAATCATCATCCTATGAATTTGGTCATAGTCCTCAGACATTCTTACTATCCCTGTGTTCGCCATTCTCCCTACTAGCATTTGCTTGTGGTTGTTAAACATCTCATTGTTCCTTTCAATAAGAGTACCTCATTGTATTTCCGATACCCTGGCCAAATTCCATATCCCTGCCGAGCTTCCTCTCCAATGTAAAATTCTCAAGCTTTGGAAACATTTACAATTTGTTGTGGGTTGTGTCTAAACCAAGAGTAATAATAACAAAAACAACATCGTGGTTTGACTCTCATTGCCCTCAGTGCGAATTGGAATGGGCACTAAAATGCTACCTATGAAAAGTTTGAGCCACCCAAAAATACCCCGAAGCAACTTCTCAAATACGAATAATATCTCACCTGCGTAGACTTAGAGTCCATTGTTTTTATACATGACCTGGTAGAGTTATGTGTGGTGTGAATTAAGCAGCAGTTCCAATGTCAACTGCATTCCAACCACGATCCTTGGGTAATGAAGAAGAAAAAAAAGGAATGATTGAGATAAGAAGACAAATAACCCTTACACATATTTTCTCAGAAAGAATAATGTACTCATGGTCGGATTCAATTGACTGAACTCTGCAAAGATCCCCGAGGTATTTTAAAACGGAGTAGGTCATTTGCTGCCAGATCCTCAACCAAATGCCAACTGCCCTTCATTGTAGGATATTAAATTGACCAACCTCGCCTTGCCAAGACCCTAGAGTCAATAGAGAATCCCCTCGAGCAATTCAAGGCGATGTGCAACATCCTTAAAGACCGTGATCTTTCAGTAAAATATATTACATCATTATTACCCTCGCCAGAGGAGAGGGTATTGCATTTGAGTCTGTTTGTCTGTTTGTTTCTCTGCACAGAATAAATATGATTTTCTCTGCAACCATTTGTCCGATTGACAGTAAAATTTCACCATAGGTGCAACTCCACCTGTATAAATTTTTAATGAAAATTATGACGTCATAGATCACGTGGTTCGGCCGCCATCTTTGAAAAACCGAAAAATTTGCACCTCTATATCTCGGAAAGCGCTGAATAGAAAAAATTGAGACATGGCTCATTGTAAAGAACTCTCCATGGGGAATAAAATATGTTAATGATGATGTCATAGGTGCCTCCATTATGATGTCATAATTTGACAAGTACAAAACTTCATCCTATCAAGATGAAATTTATTGAGCGTCATGTGGGCATAAATTGGTGGAGAAAGAAAATAATGACGTCATCGGTCACTTGGTTCGGCCGCCATCTTGGAAAAACCGAAAAACTTTGCACCTCTATATCTCCGAAAGTGCTGAATAGAAAAAATTGAGACGGCTTATTGTAAAGAACTCTCCATGGGGAATAAAATATGTTAATGATGATGTCATAGGTTGCGCCATTATGACGTCATAATTCGACTAGTACAAAACTTCATCCAATCAACATGAAATTTATTGAGCGTCATGTCGGCAAAAATTGGTGGAGAAAAAAAATAATGGCGTCATCGATCACGTGGTTCGGTCGCCTTATTTGTTTTAACACAAAAGCCTTAGAAACCACAGAAAATACATTCTGGCGAGGGTCTGCAATCTCTGATTTCTCTTTTTCTTGTTCTTATTTATGCTGCAATTATTTTTAATTTTTTAGTGGACAGCAGGACATCGATTTGCTTACTAACGTAGGGTCAGCAGTTTGACAACTCAATACCACAATTCCTGTTGAAATTGGTAACTGTTAATCTGTATCGCATCAAGAAAAACAACTCGACAAGATTATTGCCAAATTTTCGGGAAGCAAGCAATGCTGAGGGCGACGACGACAACAACGACGAAACTTCTGTAATAACGTGGGAGGCGAGAGATACCCTAGCTATATTAGTAGCCAAAGCCGGACCGAGGGACGTGGATGGACATACCCGGAATTCCCGCAATAACTCCGCCGCCATATCGCCATGGCAGACAAAAGGCAGACAAAGGTCGAATTCCTGCAGTCTTTTCAGTGAGAAAAAGCAAAAATGCCTGGAAGAGGCAAAAGCAAGAAGAGCCCATAATGTATGGTCCATGGGTTGTTAACTGTCATGATGAAGGATGTGAGCGGGGATTAATTTGAGAATACCAATGACCCAGCTGTATCCCTCCATCAGCCTAGGTTTGTTTTGAAGCGCGAACGTGCAGCGACTCCCAGTCGCGTTCCAAGTTACCAGCACTGAGCAGATAGACAAATAAACATGCCTCCTTCCCTCGCCCCCCATCACGCGGTGGCGCATCGAGGGACAGACCCGATCCGCCGTTCCTCCTCCGCATTAGTAGCCCCCGCTGAGTGTGAATCGAAATGTCAACCAGCAGCATGTTGGGATGAGAGGTTGGGCGGAGAGAGGTGGTGGTGGTCGTGGTGGTGGTAATGTGCCTGGGGAAGGGGAGAGGGGAGAGGGGAGGTTCAAAGCAAAGAAAATAGGGGGAAAAAACGTCGTGTAACATACCTGGTTGGTGTGCCATTGCCTTCCAGCATTGTTTGTCGGTGCTCTATGCTTCAAATGCTGAGTGTCGAGGAAGTAAGCAGCACCAACGCCCTGCAAAGAGTAAGGCACATCAAAATCAAATCAAATTTCTCCTTTCTCTTCTTTTAAAATTTTTTATTTTATTGTTTTTTAGTCTGCAGTATGAGTCGACCAGGGTTTGAACCACCTACCTCACCCAGATTCAGAATGGGCGATCTGACCATTACGCCACCGAGTATTGGGAAAGCGGAAAGGTTGGTGTAAATCGAGAAAGAAATAAAATTATCATGGTCTTAATAGGCCACTCCAATCCAAATCCCAGCTTGCAGTGTCCAGGGTATCGGTGATGAGGAAGCGGTGTCACGGCAAGGAATACACCTGGCAGTTTCCCATTGCCTTTCCCAGTGGGAGTCAGGGCTGGAATTTGCTATTTGTCCAACGGTAATGCTGGCACACAATGTCCTGCTCTTGCGAAAGACATAGTGGGAACGAGTGTCCCCCAAACAAATGCTACCAGCTGGAACACCGTGAACCCACCCCTTACACCCCGCTCCGGAGGACAGCAAAGTCAACGACAAGAGTCCTTACTGGAGTTCATGAAATATGAACAAGGTTCAATGCAACCCTTCGATCCAAAGCTTTATGTTAACCGTAGTACAACCCCACCGAGGGTCGTCATCCATCCATACCACAACTGACTGAAATAAGAACGATACTTGAATGCCATGATTGTCCAATGACACAGCATGGATAAAATTGTTGGATGAGGAACCCGAATTGTTTTTAATAACTATTTCCTTTATCTCGTATAATTTATAACTCTTCCCTTTTTCCTGCGAATGAACCACGGCACACAACCTTTTATCCCATACAACAATGATGGTGATGATGATTACCCACACAGTGTATATATATATATATATATATATATATATATATATATATATATATATATATATATATATATATATATATATATATATATATATATATATTGTTACGGATTCGTCACTTCCGTTGTTGTGGTTTTCATCCACTGTAAACATTTTTGATTCCATGTACTATTATTGTTGTCGTTTAAGGGAGATAGAGGTTACTATTTTCAAAAGGTAAAAAAGTCAATGTTTTAAATGAAACCGGACCTGGACGACAGCGAAGAGGAAGAGGAGGAGGAGAAGGCGGAGCGAGTGAGTCGGGGAAGAAGCCTAGCTGCTTCGAGGTCTGGAGCAAACGTTGACGAACGGAGGTTACTAGCTAACTTCGGGTTTCCCAGGAAAGGGATTCTTGCGACAGTTGTTATCGCTGTGACAGATCAACCTGCGTGTCAGGTTTTGGCGGTTGATTCCGAGGAGAATCATCGTCGTGCCGTTACGCCTCGGGAACGGGCCGTCGGCCATTTTGACTCGCGCGCTTTGCGCATCGCGCAAGGTTTTTCGCTTCGCTTCAACCATTTTCACCGCATCCAGATGTTTATCTGGTGTGTGTGTGTGTGTCATGTGGATTTTGAAGGTAAATCTGCGGTTCGCTGGTTTGGAGCCGTGAAACGTCCATACCCGAGGGTCTGATTTCCCAGTCGCCTGGAGGATGCCTTTGGATTTCCCCGTCGCCTTGAGGGCACCTTTGCGCAGCTTTGGCCGAGTGACTGTGACTGTCATCCGAACGGGATTCTGGTCTCGATTGGACATCCTTCTGACGATCACTGGAGCGGATCGACTTGGGCTTGATGCCGGAATAGAGACATTGGGGAATGTTCTTCTTTTCGCTCACTTGGAGCACAGCGAGTTATAATGTACGAACCTGATGGTACCATCATAGGAAATATATATTGGTTGTACAATTGATTACTATTGTTGTTGTACTGTTATTCTTGTGTGATCTTAATACAATATTTGTTTGTTGGTAACAATTGTTGTGGCTTCACCATTGATCTTTGACATACAGAATAACACATTTTTCTGCCGTGACTCCTCTCGGGGCTCGGAGGTACACCGTGACCAGGGGGTTTGGGGAGGAGCACGTAACAATATATATAACCTGCTTCAATGCATCTCCTGGGGTTTGCGTGCCGTCTTGTGCCCATGGATGCCTATCTACAGAGCAGCCATTTAATCATATTCCATTACCCCAATTCTTGACATATTCAGGGAGCAGATTTTCTACTGCCATAAACACCCTCTTCACCCCCTCACCACACCAGCCATTGGAGGTTAGGCTTTAATACCACGTTCCTCCCCTCCTCTCTCCTCTTTTTTCCCCATTCGCTCATTCCCTTACTTCTTGTAGCCAACGGTTAGTTTCTTCAGTTAGTTTCTTCAGTTAGTTTCTTTTTACACTCTCTCATCTCACAACCTTGATTTTGCATTAAATCGCAATTCTCCCCAAAGGCTTATTTTTGTATCATATTGTTAACGTTGTGGGAATGGACCTCAGGAGGGCATCTACGAACACGTAGGAGAGCATCCATGAACACGAAGGAGAGCATCAATGAACACGTAGGAGAGCATCCATGAACACGGAGGAGAGCATCCATGAACACATAGGAGAGCATCCATGAACACGTAGGAGAGCATCCATGAACACATAGGAGAGCATCCATGAACACGGAGGAGAGCATCCATGAACACGAAGGAGAGCATCAATGAACACGTAGGAGAGCATCCATGAACACGGAGGAGAGCATCCATGAACACATAGGAGAGCATCCATGAACACGTAGGAGAGCATCCATGAACACATAGGAGAGCATCCATGAACACATAGGAGAGCATCCATGAACACGGAGGAGAGCATCCATGAACACGTAGGAGAGCATCCATGAACACATAGGAGAGCATCCATGAACACGGAGGAGAGCATCCACGAACACGTAGGAGAGCATCCATGAACACGTAGGAGAGTATCCATGGACTCGTAGGAGAGCATCCATGAACACGGAGGAGAGCATCCATGAACATGTAGGAGAGCATCCATGAACATGTAGGAGAGCATCAATGAACACATAGGAGAGCATCCATGAACACGTAGGAGAGCAGCGATGAACATGTAGGAGAGCATCCATGAACACGTAGGAGAGCATCCATGAACATGTAGGAGAGCATTCATGAACATGTAGGAGAGCATCCATGAACACGTAGGAGAGCACCCATGAACACGTTGGAGAGCATCCATGAACACGTAGGAGAGCATCCATGAACACGTAGGAAAGCATCCATGAACACGTAGGAGAGCATCCATGAACACGAAGGAGAGCATCCATGAACACGTAGGAGAGCATCCATGAACACGTGGGAGAGCATCCCTGAACACGTGGGAGAGCATCCATGAACACATAGGAAAGCATCCATGAACACTTAGGAGAGCATCCATGAACACGTAGGAGAGCATCCATGAACATGTAGGAGAGCATCCATGAACACGTAGGAGACCATCCATGAACACGTAGGAGAGCATCCATGAACACATAGGAGAACATCCATGAACACATAGGAGAGCATCCATGAACACATCGGAGAGCATCCATTAACATGTAGGAAAGCATCCATGAACACGTAGGAGAGCATCCATGAACATGTAGGAGAGCATCCATGAACATGTAGGAGAGCATCCATGAACACGTAAGAGAGCATCCATGAACATGTAGGAGAGCATCCATGAACACGTAGGAGAGCATCCATGAACACGTAGGAGAGCATCCATGAACACATAGGAGAGCATCAATGAACACATCGGAGAGCATCCATGAACACATAGGAGAGCATCCATGAACACGTAGGAGAGCATCCATGAACCCATAGGAGAGCGTCCATGAACACGTAGGAGAGCATCCATGAACACGTAGGAGAGCATCAATGAACACGCCGGAGAGCATCCATGAACACGTAGGAGAGCATCCATGAACACGTAGAAGAGCATCCATGAACACGTAGGAGAGCATCCATGAACACGTAGGAGAGCATCCATGAACATGTAGGAGAGCATCAATGAACACATAGGAGAGCATCCATGAACACGTAGGAGAGCAGCGATGAACATGTAGGAGAGCATCCATGAACACGTAGGAGAGCATCCATGAACATGTAGGAGAGCATTCATGAACATGTAGGAGAGCATCCATGAACACGTAGGAGAGCACCCATGAACACGTTGGAGAGCATCCATGAACACGTAGGAGAGCATCCATGAACACGTAGGAGAGCATCCATGAACACGTAGGAGAGCATCCATGAACACGAAGGAGAGCATCCATGAACAGGTAGGAGAGCATCCATGAACACGTGGGAGAGCATCCATGAACACGTGGGAGAGCATCCATGAACACATAGGAAAGCATCCATGAACACTTAGGAGAGCATCCATGAACACGTAGGAGAGCATCCATGAACATGTAGGAGAGCATCCTTGAACACGTAGGAGACCATCCATGAACACGTAGGAGAGCATCCTTGAACACATAGGAGAGCATCCATGAACACATAGGATAGCATCCATGAACACATCTGAGAGCATCCATTAACATGTAGGAAAGCATCCATGAACACGTAGGAGAGCATCCATGAACATGTAGGAGAGCATCCATGAACATGTAGGAGAGCATCCATGAACACGTAGTAGAGCATCCATGAACACGTAGGAGAGCATCCATGAACACGTAAGAGAGCATCCATGAACATGTAGGAGAGCATCCATGAACACGTCGGAGAGCATCCATGAACACGTAGGAGAGCATCCATGAACACGTTGGAGAGCATCCATGAACACGTAGGAGAGCATCCATGAACACGTACGAGAGCATCCATGAACACGTAGGAGAGCATCCATGAACACGTAAGAGAGCATCCATGAACATGTAGGAGAGCATCCATGAACACGTAGGAGAGCATCCATGAACACGTAGGAGAGCATCCATGAACACGTAGGAGAGCATCCATGAACACGTAGGAGAGCATCCATGAACATGTAGGAGAGCATCCATGAACACGTAGGAGAGCATCCATGAACACGTAGGAGAGCATCCATGAACACATAGGAGAGCATCCATGAACACGTAGGAGAGCATCCATGAACACGTAGGAGAGCATCCATGAACACGTAGGAGAGCATCCATGAACACGTAGGAGAGCATCCATGAACACGTAGGAGAGCATCCATGAACATGTAGGACAGCGAATGAGGCACCTGTCTTTTTCATGCCGAGGATTTATCAAGTTGAAGGAACTGCGCTCCAACGCGAGTCGAAAGAATTGACGCGACCAAAGACGGAATTCGTCCGAGTTGCTTTATTGAAACAAAACAGCTCAGGTATTCTCACCAGCCCGTTTTTCGGGCAACAATATATATACACATTTATGTCGGGAAGTTTGCCCGGCAAAAGCTATACCGGGCATGCCCGGGTATCAAGGGCGAGCCTTGGAAAGGCGAGTCTGGACCTGCCCGGGCGTGTTTGGCTGCGGCCTGGCAAGTCGAGGCTGGGCGTGCCCGGGCGCTCTGGGCGAGCACTGGAAAGGCGATAGCGGGCATGCCCGGACGCTCTGGGCGAGCCCTGGAAAGGCGATAGCGGGCATGCCCGGACGCTCTGGGCGAGCCCTGGAAAGGCGAGAGCGGGCATGCCCGGGAAAGACGAGACCGGGCGTGCCCGGGAGGTTCGGGCGTGCCCGGGAACAGTGAGTCCGGGCATGCCCGGGAGAGGCGCGTCTGGCCGTGTTCTGGCCGGTGCAAGGCGATTATGTACATCCAGCGGTAACCGCTACACACGCCCCTCCAGAATCGACCTGCACCGGCAGGGTCAATTTAAGGGGGGTCCGGATGACCCGGCCGAAGCGACCCCTGGAGGGTCGTGGGGAGGGGTCTGACGTGGTGGTGGGTGGTCGAGCGGGGGGAACTGTGGACGGGGGGCGGTCTCGCCGCGGAGGAAGGGCCAACCGTGGTGGTCGGTCGACGTCCATGTGCGCCGGTTTGAGGCGGTCCACAGAAATCCGGTCCGGCTGGCCGCCGAAGTCGACGATGAAAGACTTGTCGCCCCGTCGCAGGACCCGGAAGGGCCCGTCGTACGGCGGCCGGAGTGGCCCCCGGTGCGCGTCATGACGCACAAAGACGTACTCCGCTGTGCGAAGCGCCGGGGGGACGTAGGACTGGGGGCCACCGTGGCGGGACGTCGGCACGGGGGCAAATCGTCGGGCGGCCTCCTGGAGGTCCGAGCGCTGGCGAGCGGCGGACCAGGGACTGGTAGCATCAGGCACGAATTCGCCCGGGACGCGGAGTGGCTGGCCGTAGACGAGCTCGGCGGCGGACGCCTGGAGGTCTTCCTTTGGGGCCGTGCGAAGGCCCAAAAGGACCCACGGCAGCCGGTCGGCCCAACCGTCGTCCTGAAGGCCGGCCATGAGTGCGGCCTTCATGGAGCGGTGAAACCGCTCGCACAACCCATTGGCTTGGGGGTGGTAGGCCGTGGTGCGGTGCAGCATGACCCCCAACGAACGGGCGACCGCGCCCCAAAGCTCAGACGTGAACTGTGGGCCGCGGTCGGACGAGATGTCCGCTGGTGCACCGAAGCGCGCGACCCAGGTGGCGATGAACGCCTGCGCCACGTCGGCGGTGGTGGTGGAGGTGAGGGGCACGGCCTCCGGCCACCTGGTGGTCCTGTCCACCATGGTGAGCAGGTGGGTGAACCCCCGCGAGGGGGGCAGGGGACCCACCAGGTCCACGTGGACGTGGTCGAAACGCCGTTCAGGCACGGCGAAAGGTGCCAGCGGGGCCTGGGTGTGGCGGTGGACCTTGGCTCGCTGGCAGGCCGTGCAGGCGTTGGCCCAGTCGCGGATGTTTCGTCGAAGGCCGTGCCAGACGAAATGCGCCGACACCAGCTTCTGAGAAGCTTTCCGGCCCGGGTGAGAAAGGCCGTGGATGGAGGCGAAGATGCGGCGCTGCCAGGAAACGGGCACGATGGGGCGAGGCTGGCCCTGGGAGACGTCGCAGAGCAGGACGGTGCCCGCGAAGGGGATGTCGGCCAGGCGGAGGCCCGTGTCCGCCACGCGGAGTGCCTGCACCGAGGCGTCGGTGGTCTGGTCGGCCGCCATGAGCGTGAAGTCCACGCCGAGGTGGACCGCGTTCGCGCTGGCCCGCGAAAGGCAGTCGGCCACGGCGTTGTCTTTGCCGGCGACGTGCTGGATGTCCGTGGTGAACTCCGACACGGCGGGGAGGTGGCGCTGCTGGCGGGCCGACCACGGCTCCGTGACCTTAGCCATTGCGTAGACCAATGGCTTGTGGTCGACGAAAGCCGTGAACGGGCGGCCCTCCAGGAGGTGTCGGAAATGGCGAACGGCCAGGAATAGCCCGAGCAGCTCGCGGTCGAACGTGCTGTAGTTTAACTCGTTCGGCCGGAGTTGCCGGCTGAAAAAAGCGAGTGGCTGCCAAACCCCGTCCACCCATTGCTCATGGACGGCGCCCACCGCGTAGTTGGAGGCGTCCGTAGTGAGGGCGATGGGCGCGTTGAGCACCGGGTGAGCCAGCAGCGTTGCGTCGGCGACGGCCCGTTTGGCACTGGCGAAGGCCGCGTCCATGGCCGCGGACCAAACAATGTCATGCTTGGCCGGCTTGCCCCGGAGGGCCTCTTAAAGGGGCCGCATGAGCTGAGCAGCGCGGGGCACGAATCGGTGATAAAAATTCACCATGCCGAGGAACTCTTGGAGGGCCTTGATGGAACGGGGACGCGGGAACGTGGTGATGGCCTCGACCTTGGTCGGCAGCGGCACGGCCCCGGTCTTGGTGATGCGGTGGCCCAAAAAGTCAACGGTCGTCGCGCCGAAGTGGCATTTGACCGGGTTAACAATTAAGCCGTGCTCGCTGAGGCGACCGAACAGTGTTCGGAGGTGGAGGAGGTGCTCGGCGCGGGACGTGCTGGCGACGAGGATGTCGTCCAGATAGACGAAAAGAAACGGCAGGTCGCGCAGCACGCCGTCCATCAAGCGCTGGAACGCCTGGGCCGCGTTCTTGAGGCCAAACGGCATCCGCAAAAATTCGAACAGGCCGAACGGCGTGATGACGGCCGTCTTCGGGACGTCGGCCGCCCGGACAGGTACTTGGTGGTAGCCCCGTATCAGGTCAATTTTCGAAAAGATGACCCGTCCCGCCAAACGGGCGGAAAAGTCCTGAATATGCGGGATCGGGTACCTGTCGGGGGTGGTAGTGTCATTGAGACGGTGGTAGTCGCCACACGGGCGCCATCCACCCCCCGGCTTTGGCACGATGTGCAGTGGCGAGGCCCACGCGCTATCGGAGCGCCGCACGATGCCGAGGTGCTCCAACGCGTCGAATTCGGCCTTTGCCACGGCGAGCTTGGCTGGGTCGAGGCGGCGGGCCCTGGCGTAGACCGGCGGGCCCGTAGTGGGTATGTGGTGCTCGATCCCGTGCCGCACCGCGACGGCCGAAAACGTCGGCCGCGTGAGGGCCGGGAATTCCACGAGCAGGCGAGCGAACTCGATCATTGCCGGGAGGGCGCACGCCAGTTCGGTCGGCGCGGAGCTGCTCATTGTGCACGCCAGGGAGCTGAAGGTCTCGGCGTGGACAAGGCGACGTCGTTTGACGTCGACCAGCAGCCCGTGCGCGCAGAGGAAGTCGGCGCCCAGCAAAGCCACGGGGACGCTGGCGGTAACAAAAGTCCATTGAAAGCGCTGGCTGCCGAAGCAGAGGGTGACGACGCGTGGGCCGAAAGTGCGTATGGCCGAGCCATTAGCAGCGACCAAAGAGGGGCCGCAAACTGCGTCCAGCCTGTCCTGCTCGGAGGCAGGTATGACGCTCAGTTGGGCGCCGGTGTCGCACAGGAAACGCCGTCCAGACGCTTTGTCCCGAATAAACAGCAAGTTGCCCGAGTGGTCGGCGCTCATGGCTGGGAATGAACGCCGGCCCGGCCGTTTCCCGACCTGCCGAAAGTGCACGGGGGCCGGCACGTCCGAGCCTTGTGTCCGAACCTGGCGTGGTAATAACACCATGCCCGGTCAGGTGGAGGCCCCGGCCGTCGTGTCGGAAGTGGGCGGTGTGGCGTGGCGGCCGCCAGTTGCACCGGCAGTTCGGCCTCCAACCGCGCAGGGCGCTCGGGCGTCGCCTCGGACGGCGGCGGGCTCCAGGTAACCGCGCCGATGTGCTGGCCCGCCGAGGAGATCTTATCGGCTTCCCTGGCGAGGGCGCGGGAATCCGTGATCAACGTGCCAGCCAGGGCGAGGCGTACCGGGTTAGGCAGCTGACGGAGGAACAGCTCCCGGAACAGGAATGCCGGAGAGTGCTCGCCGAGCAACGAGAGCATATAGTCCATGCGCTCGGACGGGCGCGTGTCGCCGAGCTCGGGCAGGTCAAGCAGGCGCCGTGCACGTGCTGCCGGTGAGAGGGCGAAAGCGCCGAGGAGGAGCGTCTTCAGCGCGTCGTATTCGTCAGCAGCCGGCGGGTGCTGGAGGAGGCTCAAGGCGCGGGCCGCGGTGGCGGAACCGAGTGCCGCCACAACATGGTGGAAGCGGGTGTCGTCCGCGGTGATGCCTCGCAGGGCGAACTGGGAGTCCGCCTGGGCGAACCAAACAGCCGCGTGAGTCTCCCAGAAGGTAGGCAGTTTAAGCGTCACTGCCGTATCCATGTCGGTAGGTCACCAATGAAGGAACTGCGCTCCAACGCGAGTCAAAAGAATTGACGCGACCAAAGACGGAATTCGTCCGAGTTGCTTTATTGAAACAAAACAGCTCAGGTATTCTCACCAGCCCGTTTTTCGGGCAACAATATATATACACATTTATGTCGGGAAGTTTGCCCGGCAAAAGCTATACCGGGCATGCCCGGGTGTCAAGGGCGAGCCTTGGAAAGGCGAGTCTGGACCTGCCCGGGCGTGTTTGGCTGCGGCCTGGCAAGTCGAGGCTGGGCGTGCCCGGACGCTCTGGGCGAGCCCTGGAAAGGCGATAGCGGGCATGTCCGGACGCTCTGGGCGAGCCCTGGAAAGGCGATAGCGGGCATGCCCGGACGCTCTGGGCGAGCCCTGGAAAGGCGAGAGCGGGCATGCCCGGGAAAGACGAGACCGGGCGTGCCCGGGAGGTTCGGGCGTGCCCGGGAACAGTGAGTCCGGGCATGCCCGGGAGAGGCGCGTCTGGCCGTGTTCTGGCCGGTGCAAGGCGATTGTGTACATCCAGCGGTAACCGCTACAAAGTCTGTATAAGGGGAAAAACACACGTGCTAGGGGTTAAGTGTGCCCTTCTGTATCATTACCTGCTTGTAATATGTGCTCATTGATTTCCCGACTGTAAATACCTGCTTTATAATTTGGTAAATATTTCATACTTGCTCGGTTGTTCTTTCTTTCATTGGTCTGACATTATGTGTATGTAGTAGATAGACTGGATGATTGTACCCCACTGATTCGCTCTGCTGGTGTCACCAATGTTCAACCCACGGTTTCGCTTGACCGTAGAAGTGTAGGGGAAACATTGCCGTGGAGTACAAGGAGAGGGTGAGGGCCAGGTATGAGCAACTTGGTGAAGAAGCGTAAGGTTTGGAGAATAAGTGGAAGAAGTACACAGAGGCATTTAGGGGAATTGCAAAAGTGTTGTGTGGAATGCCATCAGGAAAGGGTGCATCGCAACGATAGAAACCAGGTATGGTGGACGGAGGAAGTAGAGAAGGCAGTAAGTGAAAACAAGGAGGTTTGAAAGAGGATAGAGAAGAGGATAGAGGGAGGGAGCCGGATGTCGTGTTTCTGCACCTGTATGGGCAGAAGAAGAAAGCTGCAAGGGGAGCTGTGGATAAGGCAACGAATGATATGGAAGAGGATGTGTACAACAAGTTGGAAGAGGATGTTGGGAAGAAAGAAGATCTATAAATTGGCTAATGGCAGGAATGAGGATAGCAGGGAAATGAAAGGGGGGGGGGGGAGGGGGAGTTTAAGGATGATGGTGGGAGACAAGTGAGAGAGTGAGAGTGAGAGTGAGAGTGAGAGTGAGAGTGAGAGAGAGAGAGAGAGAGAGAGAGAGAGAGAGAGAGAGAGAGAGAGAGAGAGAGAGAGAGAGAATGGTTTTGAAGGTGTGGGAAGGATATTTAAAAACAGCTGTTGAACCGGGAAGGAAGCAACAGCAAGTTGGAGCTACCGAGTTATGTGGAGGGGCAAGTGGAGTTGGTGGAGAAAGTGTGGATGGCATTGAAGAGGATGAAAAATGGAAGGGCGCCAGGTATTGATGAGGTGTGTACAGAGATGATAATTGCAGTGTGAGATATCGGAGTCAGGTGGATGAAGAGGTTGTTGAATGGAAAGTATGTATGAGAGATGGGTCAATTCCGAAGGAGTGGAGGACAGGGTTAATTGTGCCGATATGGAAAGGAAAGAGTTCAAGATCCTGGAAGTACAGGGCATTACACTCCTTAGTCATGTCATGAAGGTGCTGGAGAGGGTTCTGGATGGACGGTTAAGGAAGAGTGTGGAGAAGGAGATTGGTGAAGAGCAGCAGAGGTTTAGAAAGGGTAGGGGGATGACAAATGGGATGTTCACACTGAGACAGCTGGTGGAGAAGAGGTTGGAGATGCACAGTGAAATGGCATTGGGATTTGTGGGTCTGGAGAAGTCCTATGACACTGTCCCAATAGAGATGGTGATGGCGACACCGAGATGGATATGAGTGCCAGAATCAGAAGTTAGATTGGTGAAAGGCATCATCAGTTGGAGGGGGGGGGGGTAGGGGGTGGGGGGCAGGCTTCGGAATGTCCTCACCCCCCTAATTTTTTTCAGTAGTTTAAAATTTCGATAAAAACATCCCATATTTAAACATGCCTCCAGACTATTGTCTAGACTCTAGGGTTAGGCCGAGCGAAAAGTATTAGAAGCTCCTATATTTCATTTTTGCATAAGTACAAGAAGCTCCTGTATAATTTCAGGGTGGACTTCTTGCAGCTTCATTTGTCTGTCCTACTTTTCTTTTTTATCAACTTAGAGTAACCAATCACAAATGGAGATAATTATAGAATGCTGTTATTAGAGATGTTCATGCAGTTTGTAAGAAGTTGATTATCATGTACTGATATTATAACATTGTACTCGGCTGCTAATTTGTAGTCTCAGTATATGGCTACACTACAAGAGTAACCAGGTACTGTTGTAACCAGTGGAGTGTTTGTAGAACCTTGAAGCAATAATTGATGAAGTGCAAATGAGGCAGTGATGTCGGGATTGTTATATGATGGCAATGCTGTTAGCTACTCTCTAAACCAACATCATCCCGAACTTGTTTAGGACCTTTTTGAGACTGTAGTTTGTCATCCCTACATTGCTTTTTTAATTTAGCATAAATTATTTTATACACTTGTTTCTGTAATTTTTTACAACGTGGAATAACACAATGGTATATGGTACTCAGTGGATAGACAATCTTGGAGCAAAAGTGCCAAGATATCTTAGTCAGCAATGTCAAACACTGCATGTGTTCCTACAGGGTGGCCAAAAATATTGGCACCCTTGCAATTTTTTCAAATACCGAAAAATTTCCTCCCTAAAAATAAGTTGAAATTGACGAAAGTATTTGGTCTCATCAATTATATATTTCACTGTTAATATTACAGACCTTTGTTTTTGATTCATAACTTAATATATCCTTTTAAATCAGAAAATAAAAAGAAATGGCATTGACAAAATTATTGACACACTCGACCTAATATTTGGTAGCAGAACAGAGACAAAATAACTACAGTCAAGCGCTTCCTATAGCCTTGAATGAGCTTCCTACACCTCTCGACGGGCAGTTTAGCTCACTCTTATTGTGCAAACTGCTCCAGTTCTCCCAGATTTGATGGGTGCCTTCTCCCAACTGCTGTTTTCAGATCTCCCCACAGGTGTTCAATGGGATTTATATCTGGACACATTGCAGGCAACTTCAGAACAGTCCTGCATTTTGTCTTGAACCATTCCTGGGTGCTTTTTGAAGTGTGTATGGGGTCATTGTCCTGCTGCAAGACCCATGACCTTCGATGGAGACCCAGTTTTCTGACACTGGGTTGAACATGCACTCCAAATTGCCTTGGTAATCTCCTGATTTCATGATGCCATGCACACATTCAAGGCACCCAGTGCCAGAGGCAGCATAGCAACCCCAAAACATCACTGAATCTCCTCCATGTTTGACTGTAGGGAAGGTGTTCTTTTCTTTGAAGGCTTCATTTTTTTTGAGGAAACATGGAGATGATGTGCTTTACCAAAAATCTCTAATTTGGTCTCATCTGTCCACAGGATATTCTCCCAGAAAGATTTTTGGCTTGTTCAGGTGTGTTTTGGAAAACACTAGTCGGGCTTTCTTATGTCTCTCTCTCAGCAGTAGGGTCCTCCTGGGTCTCCTACCATAGAACCCCCTTTCATAGAGTTGGCGACGCGTGGTGCGAGTTGAAACTGTCGTAGCTTGTGTCTGAATGTCAGCTTGAATCTGTTTGGCAGTTGATCGAGGTGCTTTCTCCACCATTCAAACAATCCTTCGCTGCAATATTCGATCAGGTTTTCTCTTGCGGCCACATCCAGGGAGTTTAGCTACAGTGCCATGGGCCTTAAACTTCCTGATAACATTGCGTATGGTGGACACAGGAACATCAAGGTCTCTGGAGATGGACTTGTAGCCTTGAAATTGTCCATGCTTGGCTACAATCTTGTGTCTGACCTCCTCAGAAAGGTCTCTGGAGATGGACTTGTAGCCTTGAAATTGTCCATGGTTGGCTACAATCTTGTGTCTGAGCTCCTCTGACAATTCTCTGGTTTTCTTTCTTTTCTCTGTCCTAATTGCGGTACACACAGTGACAGAATTTTTTCAATTTCAACAATTTTCTGGAGGAAATGGTGCATTATTTGAAAAAAGTGCAAGGGTGCCAATATCTTTGACCACAACTGTATGTGCAAATGAGAGAAATAAACAGTTAACGTCCCCTTTGATTTTTTTTGAAATCTGCGATGGTCTGGTCATTAAAGAATCACATCTGGACCACCACGACTCGTACCAGTAGACCTGATGAAAATGAGACAGAGCATATTGTACGCTGAGCGCTACCATTCCTCAGTGATGGAATTGTATCTATGATCAGGCCATTCCTGTATATGCGCTGTTTGGGGGGGGGGGGGGGGCACTGTTTTTAACAGGTTTCTTTTTCTTGTCTGACTTTCCATCATTGACATTCTGCTGTGAATTGGTACACTTTGTTTTTCCCATGTGGGTTTTTCCCAGGTGGGTTTTTCCCAGATGGTCAGAAGGCATATTGGAGGGAGCTACTGAAGCGGTTCTTTCCCTTTGAGAGACCGGATAACATCCGTTTGCTCCTCGAATGTAACTGGTGTGGTACTGTGGTTTCCCTCCAACCAATGGGGTGGGGACAGAGGGGAGAGGCGGAGCCTCTCGAGAGGAAATTATGCAGGGCCGCATGTGAAAGACACTCATGGTTTTTATTGTTTTCCTTACTTGAAGTGTCAATAAAAATTATACACTCAAACTGCAAGTGTCCTCGATAAACTATTATGAGAGTACGAAAAGATACTCCAAATTTTGTTTTGTATCAGTGGGTAGAGCTGACATTTTTTTTATCCCCGTCATCCCCATGTCACATTATTACGTAGATGGGGGGGTGTGGGGGGGAGGGGGGAGAAGTATAGAACACAAGGACACTGCAAGGTCTTCCAGGGAAGAAGTTGGTATTTCAAAAAAGTGGATCTGGGGTGAAATTAGCGGGGGTAGAAAAGATCAAGGTTTTGGATGGGGGAAGATAAGAGATGGTGGTGAACAGCTGTTTTAAAGACCTGGATGGAGGAGTGTGATTGAAGAGAGTGAGGGAGTTTGTTCCAGTGGTGGGAGAAAAGAGGAATGAAGGAGTGAAGGTGAGAGGAGAGTCTTTATTTTGGCAGTTTAACCATAAGAGGGTTGCTGGCAGATCTTGTGCCACCTGCAGGAATATTTGGGGGATAGAGCCCAGAGAGAGCTGGGGGAGCAAGGATGGAGAGGAGTCGGTAAAAGACAGAAAGACCACCAACCTGCCTGTGGTGAGTAAGTGAAAGGCCCTCAGATTTAGCTTCATCGCAGGAGATTCCAATGATTCTGAAATCTTTCGTTTCAACAGTGTGAAGCAGAGCTAGGTGTGAGGCATGAACACCGGCCCAGAGGGGAGAAGAGTATTTCATTGAGCTGTGAATGAAGGCCTTTTATGTGGTGAGGAGCTCAGGTGTGCCAAGGAAGGACTTCACACGACGGAGGATGCCTAGTCGGCGACTGGCTTTGGAGGCCAGCTTGGAAATGTGGTTTTCCCAGGAAAGATCATGGCAGATGGTGAGACCCAAAAGCTTGAGTGACAGAACTTCTTCGAGAGGATTGTTGAGAAAGTAAATGGGAGGGTTGTCCAGATGGTCTTTTTGGAGGGACACAGTAAGAGTGTGAGATTTTTCAGGATTGAAAGACATGTTCCACTTCTTTGACCAGTCTGATTTTGTCCAGGTCTGCAGAGAGACTGCCTACCGATCTGAAGGATGAGGAATGGAGCGGCAGAGAGTGGAGTCATCAGCAAAGAGATAGAGAGGATTTTCAAGAGAGTCAAAGAGATCATTGATGAATACCAGAAAAAGCACAGGGTTCAGAACACTGCCTTGGGGATCTCCAACCTGAACAGGAAGGGGGAGATGAGACATACCCATTCAGGGCCACACGTTGACTACAACTAGAGAGGACGTCTGCAAGCCATGTGTGGAGATTTCCATGGATACCATAGGAGTAGAGTTTGGTGAGCAGAGCTGGGTGCCAGACCGTATCGAAGGCACGTGATATTTAACTGGAGACAGCTCTAAGTTCCTGTTTGGCATTGAAGACCTCCATCCATTGTTGAGACAGCAGAAGCAGCATGTCCAGAGTAGAGTGACCTGGTCTGAAACCAAATTGATGATCAGAGATCAAGCCATTGGAGAAAAGTAAAGATTTGATATCCGAAGCAATGATGGATTCCATGACATTGCTGATAATTGGGAAAAGGCTGATTGGTCTGTAGTTGCAAGGATCTGTTTTTGCACCTTTTTGTGTAAAGCGGTGATGTTGACTGATTTCCAAAGCTTATGGCAGATGACCTTGAGCAAAAGAGAGGGTGAAGAGAACACAGAGAGAGGGAGTGAAAGAGCGGCAGAGCAGGATTTTAGGAGCTGTGGGCTGATGCCATCTGGTCCAGTTGCAGAATCAGAGTCGAGGATTGACAGAAACGTCTCCACCTTGTCAGAAGAAAAGGACACAGAGTCCAGGAGCAGCTGGGTACGACTGGGTACGGTGGGTACAGAGAGGGATGGGTTTGGAACACAAGATTTAGAGGCAAACACAGAGTTGAGGCATTCAGCTTTTTCACGTGCGGAGTCAGCGGTGTAGCCGTTTGAGGTAAGGGAGGGGATGGAGGGGGAACAAACACCAGAAACAGATTTGATCAGACACCATCAGGATTTGGAAGAGGGAGACAGGTTTGAGAGTTTGGTCTTGAGAGTGGAGAGATATTGTTTCCTGGCTCTCCTGAGGGTGGACACACACTTGTTTCGGGCTTTGTGAAAGGAAATGAGCTTTCCTTCGGTTGGATTTGCTTTCCAGGTGGCGAAGGCAAGTTGTTTCCGGGCAACTGCCTCACCACAAGATTCCGTGTACCATGGACGGGAGGAAGGGTATGACAACTGAAGACAAGATGGGATAAATCTGTGCATGAGATAAAGCAATTTACTTTGGAAGAATTCCCAGGATGTGTTGATGTCAGAGGCGGTAGAGATGGCAGACCAGTCCAGATGATTGATGGCTGCTTGAAGACCGTGCCAGTTGGCCTGAGTGAAATGCCAGACTCGTCGACGCTGAGGAGGCTCTCTGAGAATGGTCAGAGAGATGTCCACTTTAACAAGCACATGATCAGAAGAACCGATTGGAGCAGAAGAGCAGCAGACATTTGCAGGGAAGTTAGTCAAAGAGAAGTTGAGTCACAGAAGTTGAGTACAAGAGAACACGCTCAGGGAGTATCTGTAAATATTTAACTGTAGAAATGAACTAGAGAAACAAATTATCGCAAAGGATGCTGCACCAAGTAAAACTCCAGTCATTGCCATTGAGAAAGGTCCAACTCAGATATACACCGTCTGAATAATTATTATAATATTTGAGTCGACGATGTTATATCCTGATTTACAAATGTTGTCGTACAAACTTTCTAGACATACTCACCAGTGGCGCATTGAGTGTGTCTGGCATAATTTATTTTTTTAAAATAATTTTTCCCCACCACCCCCTGCTTCCATCTCCCTCTCCCAAATCCTCAACCCCAGTAGCCATAGGTAATACCATTAGGGCATAGACATAAGGAAACTCGGATCTTTTAATTTAAATATCAATTAATTCATCATTGACCACTCCAGGCGATTCAGTATGCCAAAACAAAGATGAAAGGAACACTAAAGGTCAGTTCAAATATTTATTCAATCCAGAGTTCGAGTGGATCCCCTGTTCATGCTGTTCTACAAGACGAAATCAGTGATGCGCCGACATAGCGAATCTGCGGCCGAGAAACTGTGACTCGAGATGGTTATTGATCACGTGGGCCGCTTTTGCCTTGACCCGTGACTGGAGGGTTTGTAACCACGTGTCTCGTGTGCAGTGTGTCGCACTGGTACCTCGCTATTATTTTATTTTCATAAATGTAACTGAAAAACAAGGCATTTCCCGAGGCATGATATTTCTGCTGATATCATTTGATTCCACATTATCACGCCTAACGCCGACACTGAGGCAAATGTGTCTAGCGGCCCCACCCCATCAAGCTGATTGACAGTCATAGCCACGCCTACCCCGGTCCAAATCTTTTACAAAGGAATGTAGTTTTACGTACTTTTCGTGGAATCCTTTCATGCTATTACAATTATAATACCAAAGGATGTTGCAGGAAGTAAAACTCTGTTGGATGGTGGCAGAATCATTGCCATTGATAGAGGCAGTTTGGAAATATGCCGTCTGAAGAAGAAGACTTATTATTATGAATGACAGGATTAATTCCCGGGTTTTACCGATCTCGTTGTTGTCCACCGCTCCTTTCCTATGCCATCTCCAGGCGCTGCATGACATCATTGACGGGCACCGAAGGGGGCCCGGTGATGACGCGCGCTGAAAGGGAGTACTCGGTTCTCACGCCGGTTTCTTGCTTTCTTGTTTGTTTGTCCAGGCGATATCTCAGCCATCCTTTGAGCTTGGAAGCTGAAATCTCTGCACAATAGTGAGCAAGTGCTTTGGCAAAAACAGTATTTTTTGTTTAATCAATCAATTGATTAATTATTTAATTATGATAGATTAATTAAGTACTTATTTATTTCCTTTCTCATCTGAACATTATCTCAGACACCTTTTGAGGGAGGAAGCTGATATTTTGACATGACAATGACCAAGATTTAGCTGTAAAGGCTATTTTTGATTCATTGTTTAATTAATTAATCGATAAATTATTAATTATTCAATGAATGACTCGATTAGTTAAAAAAAATTTAAGTTACAGATGCGGATCAAACGGTGATGGTTTAGGTATTCTATTAGCCACTTTATTAATTATTTAATTGTTTTATGATTATTATTTATTTATTTTCATTATTAACCCTTTGAGTACGGATGACGTCCAGTGCCGCAACACGCGAAAAAGTTTTGTGTACGGATGGCGTTACTACACGTCATCGACTATACCTATAAACGGATCGTCAGTACGTGGTTGCATTCCCGTACCAAAATGCCAAATTAAATCCTGTACTCAAAGGGTTAATCATTTATTTATTTCTTTTCTCATCTGAGCAATATCTCAGGCACCTTTTGAGCTAGGAAGCTGATATTTGGACACGACAATGACCAAGTGATGTGGCGATAAAGGATATTTTTGATTTATTGATTAATCAATTAATCTATAATTTATTTATAGATTAATCAATTAAATTTTTTTCGATTAACGACTTATTTTATTAATTTTCAAAAAGGTACAGCTTCGGATGAAGCACTCGTGGTTTAGTTATGCTATTAGCCAATTGATTAAGAAAATATTTTATGAAAATTATTTATTGATTTTAATTATGCAATTAATCAATCAATTCATTGTACACATGTCCCACCCAATACAGTCTCTGAGCTGCACGGCGGTATTGCCGGACGCCGAAGGCGACTGGATATTTATTGATTTGGCATGAGGGTGGTGTACTTTGAATGTATCTGTACTTGTTTTGCTTTTTTTGCTTTTGCCTTGGTCTGGAGAACTGAAAAGTGATCCCTGCCTCGACAATCAGCTGAACAGACCAGGTCGGCTCTCATATGTAGCCTAAGCGACTTTTTAAAGAAGATACTCCAACTTTAGTTTTGTATGTAGCAGATGGGACCGATGTTTTTTTCCGCGCCATCCCTACATAGAGAGTACTAGCATACTCTCTGATAGGTTCTCAAAAGATTTGGGGTTTCTCTCGAAAAGAAAAGCCAACAAAGAGTGAAATAAAACAATTTAATCGGTTAATTTTTTTATTTCTCTCTTTTGCTATCGCAGTGGTATTTAACGCTCAGTGACGTCACTTAAATTAACCGACATGCACAAGGCAATCAAGGCCAGACATCCCTGATGAACTTCATCCCCAGAAAAACAAGCATTCTGAGTATTGCGCTGCAATACATGTCCCCTTCCGGCAGTCTGTCGTCCGGAAAACTGATGGGGAAATTACCAAAGTTCAAAGTGTCATAACTTTGTCAAAAATGATCGAAACGTCGTGAAGTTCGAACTTAATCTGTAACTTATCATGAGGAAACCATGTACCAAGTCCCCTCCGGTGTACACCGGTAGGGGACTAACAAGCATTCTGAGCATGGTATTGCACTGCAATACATGTCCCCTACCGGCATTGAACTTGGCATTTTTTTTTGAACGGCATTTTCCAAAGAACCGGATACCTCATGAACTTGATCTCTAACTTATCATGAGGAAACCATGTGCCAAGTTTGAAATCATTAGCATTAAGAGTTTAGAAAAAAAAGTCCGGAAAACTGTTCTTTGCGTGACGGACAGACGGACAGACAGACAGACAGACAGACAGACTGACAGAATGACAGAATGACAGACTGACAGACGGAGGGACGGAGTGCAAACCTATAGTCCCCTCCGGTGTACACCGGTAGGGGACTAATAAGCACGCGATTTCCCAAGGCGTGCTTTACGATGCATCACCCCCGTCAAATCACAAGTGCACAACGACCTTCTTTCTTTAATGACCAGAATTATTTGCAACGTTCTTTGGAGATTGGCAGGGCAAGTTTTTGGCCCACGTCTTTCACGAACCTGCTGGCCAAGCCTGATGCAGGAATTTGTCCACCAATTTGAGCCATCCCATTTAACGTCCATCCGAGGGTCGCCACACACATCGATGAATCCTCGTCCCTGTGAAACACCAGGATGGCAGTTCATAGATAGGTCGGGATTCGAACCCGGGCGAGTGTGCGCTCTAGCCCTAATTGTAACGACCGCGCAGCTTTAATTGATAGGTTCGAACGAATCAATCAAACACGACCAGATACCCCATAAAACGAGCTACCCGCAGCCATTCCTCGGGGAAATTGAGCGCTCGCCCTTTTACCATTCTGCACCTTCATAACCGAACGATCTCCCGCCAATGCCGATGGACCATCAGGAGGAATACTGGAAAACGTCACCAGCCCGTTTCGTTTCAAGGCAAATTCCGGTCTCCTAACGAGCCTCGGTGCCCGGCAGGCTCTGCACTAAGCTCCGCGCAGCCGCGGCTCCGCAAATGTCGGGGGAAATGTTATTAACACCCCGCCGTGGCAAAGCTCGAAAATCAATGGCGCACGCACTGTCAGTCATCGTTCATAACGACGGAGCGAGCACTCGGGAGCCCCGAGAGCGGAATAGCAATAGGTCTTAATGCGCCGGGGTGTCCGGCTCGCGGGTCCTACCCGTCAACAATGTTCAAATGCGTCAACAATGTTCATGTTGCTTGGTTTGTTTAACCGAATCCGGGTGTTTAAATTTGGACGATTTCGAAAAGATTTTTCAAATTTATTAGTTGGTCGTGTGTGTTATTCCCTCTGTATGTCAATCGCCTACAGGTCACAATTTTAAACCGATCTTTACGAAACTTCGTCAAATGGTAGAGATGATCATAAGCAAGAAGCCTATTGATTTTGAGGTCAAAAGGTCAAAATGTCAACTTAGTCCAAAGATCACAATGGAAGGTGGGATTTCTAAAATGCTCAATTTTCATCTGATTGACTTGAAATTTGAACAAGATTTTCATATCCATTCACTTAATTCAACCACCAATTGTTTTGAGGTCACAACGTCAAAAGGTCACAAAGGCCGAATTTATAAAATCCTAAATTTTCATCCAATTGACCTGAAATTGGAAGGGGATTTGCATATCAGGTCATTTAATTCAACCACCAATTCTTATTGAGGTCTAAATGTCAAAAAGTCAACATAGGCCAAAGATCACAATATAAGGTGGGATTTCTAAAATCCTCAATTTTCATCTGATTGACTTGAAATTTGAACAAGATTTGCATATCCATTCACTTAATTCAACCACCGATTGTTTTGAGGTCACAACGTCAAAAGGTCACATAGGCCAGATTTCTAAAATCCGAAATTTTCATCTGATTGACTTGAAATTTGAACAAGATTTGCATATCCATTCACTTAATTCAACCACCGATTGTTTTGAGGTCACAACGTCAAAAGGTCACATAGGCCAGATTTCTAAAATCCGAAATTTTCATCTGATTGACTTGAAATTTGAACAAGATTTGCATATCCATTCACTTAATTCAACCACCGATTGTTTTGAGGTCACAACGTCAAAAGGTCACATAGGCCAGATTTCTAAAATCCGAAATTTTCATCCAATTGACCTGAAATTGGAAGGGGATTTGCATATCAGGTCAATTAATTCAACCACCAATTCTTATTGAGGTCTAAAGTCAACAAGTCAACATAGGCCAAAGATCACAATGTAAGGTAGGATTTCTAAAATCCTCAATTTTCATCTGATTGACATGAAATTTGAAGAGGATTTACATATCGGGTCACTAAATTCAACCACCAATTGTTTTTGAGGTCAACACAGGCCAAAATGCCAACATAGGCCAAAATGCCAACATATGCCAAAATGCCAACTTAGGCCAAAATGCCAACATAGGCCAAAATGCCAACATTGGCCAAAATGCCAACATAGGCCAAAATGCCAACATCGGCCAAAAGGTGGAATTTCTAAAATCCTCAATTTTTATCCAATTGACTTGAAATTTGAACAGGATTTGCATATCCGTTCACGTAATTCAACCACCAATTGTTTTTAAGGTCTGAAGGTGAAAAGGTCAACATAGGCCAAATTTCTAAAATTGTCAATTTTCATCTAATTGCTTAAAATTTGAAGAGGATTTACATATCAGGTCACTGAATTCAACCAACAATTATTTTGAGGGCAACATAGGCCAAAATGTCAACAAAGGCCAAAGGTCAACAACTTATTTGAGAGATTTCGCAAGTATCGTGCTATGCATGACATATTTCTTGTTTTCCTTATTCTTCGGGGCAAAGAAACGCAAAGCATCCACAAAGCATCCTCTTGGATTACTCCGCTGCACCACAAGGCAATCAGTGCACGCCAGAAGCGGAGGCAGGTGGTCCTAATAATTGAGAGATTTGCAATCACCCGTAGATATCCGGCTCTTGTTACGGACTCCCCGCCAGCCTCGCTGGAACATTTTTTTTGTAATGTAAAGAGTTCACCCCCAGAGCACCAGGGCCGCGCATAGTGCATGCCCCGCGGGCTGAACTCCGTGTTATTGCTCCTCGCGCACGCTCACACCCTGCTGGGGTCGCTCGGTCAACATGGCGTTATAGATACTGCCTCGGGTGTCCACTGACTGGCTTGGCGTTCAAGTTTTATGGCCAATCATCATGGAAACGCTTTTGGCTCCACGCCGTGACCCCAGCAAGCACATTTGCAAACCCTGCTGTTGTATTCACGATATTTCCTTGTATAATTTACGTATCAGGTGTGAGGGTTACCTTTTTCTTTTTCTTTACATTGATTTAAGGCTCATGGAGGAGCTTCTACATAAATCACATGCTGAACAAAGACATTAGTAGTCATCACTGTACTTTAGTGTGAATTACAAAGACATTACATGAGTTCTCTGTATTTGGACCTGAGTTCTTCATCCCCGTACCTACACATACCACATGGGATTTGAACCTGCCGAAACAGTTTGTTGGCAAGGTTCACCTACTTTAGTGAGTTCCCAGCGTTGTTTGTCCATGCTCTTTCCTTTTTGAGTGTTGAGCATCAAGTAAGCAAGGAAGCATTGGTATTTGAACCACAAACTTCCCATACTCAGATTGGACAGTCTAACCATTACGCCACTGAGTCTGGTTATAGGAATACTAAAAGGATCATTTTTACCCTGCACACGCAGAGTGAAAAGTGGGGTTAAGCAATTGGTTCATTCCGTCATTCCGTCTGTCTGTCTGTCTGTCTGTCTGTCTCTGTCTGATCGGTTTCTGATCGTCAGTTTATGATTGAGAAACAACATATTTAAATCAAATGTTACATTTTGAACACCAATCAGAACATTCATAAGAAGACCAGTTTGTCCGTCCGCTTTGAATTTGTCCCGATCGTACATGAGCAGAGTGGAGTGAGATAATATTGCGACGGATTTTGGAAACTCCGAGGTGTCATAAACCAAACCATAACGGCAGTCGGTAGAGAGCATACCTCTGCTAGGCTGAACAGTTTACCTTTTGTATCCGACTGATAGTTCGGATCTCGCTTGGATCCAGAACTGAACCAAATTTAAGCAAATCGGCTCGTTATTGTCGCCTAACCAAATCATCCACCAAGTTTCGTTCAAATCCGTCAATAACTTTTTGAAATATATCATGCAATGTAATGGTTTTAGCCCGATCACTCAATGGTGAAGAATCACTTAAAATTAAATAAGTCTCATATCCGAATCCGGATTCAGATCTTCACCAAAATCGAAATGATTTGTGGTTGTCACACACACAACCAGTCCACCAAGTTTCGTCCAAATCCATCCACAACTTTGAGATATCCTGCTGTGTATCGTTTTTGGCCCTATCTCCCAATGGTGAAGAATCAATTAAAAATTCCAGTAGCCGGATCCGAATCCGGATCTTCACCAAAATCTAATAATTCGGTCCTTGTCACATACGCTACATCTCTGCCAAATTTCGTCCGAATCCGTCTACAACTTTTTGAGAATGCTTGTTCACAAGCAGACAGACAGGAGTAAAAACATAACCTCTATCCATCTACCTTTGGTGGCGGAGGTAACCAGTCTTTTTGTCGCTAGCTCTTCTAGAGTCAAACTCCTGACTCCATGGGATTTGGTGACAATGCTCATTGGGTGTTTCAGGACACTCCCGAGGCACGATGCGTCATTCATTCAGCACAGAATTCGCTGACGTCATCAAGGCAGAGTTTCTCTCCCCCATGCAGGCCCCAAAAGGCTTCCAATCAGAGGAAGATCAAATTTTCACAGCGATATCAGGCTTCCGACTGCGAACCCCTGGCATCCAGAGGCTGAGAGAATAACAATGTGCTCCAGCTCCTGGACTGGTTACCCATAATTTTGAGAATGACACCACCAACAATTGTTCCAAAGTCGAAGGAGAACGCCTCCATCTGAAATTACGTACCAAGGACGCGTGCTTTTATTTCAGACTCCAAGTGCTTTCCTACAGACATTCATCCCAGGTAGACCGAGAGGTTAATGGTTATCACCGACACCTTGCATTGGCGCATACTGTCTAATGAGTGGGGCACATGACGTGTATATGTATATATATATTGTTACAGATCGCGGATTAGATGTTATGATGACCGAGCGGTGGTGTATTACCGCGACCTAACAGGATCCCTGACTCACCCGATTCACCCAGGACTTTGGCCGGATCGCACCGCAGCTGCTCAATGAGGGGAAAAGACGAAAACGACGCAATGTAAAGAGGAAAACGAAGGCCAAGAAAGGTTTGGAAATACGACTGAATTTATTGACTATTTACACACAAGCAAAAAGAAAGCAGTCACGTTTATTTACAAGCACATAAGACGCAGGTGACACAGGGAAAATACTAGCTTATACAGACTTAATTAACCCAGGACAGAACAAACAGAACAAACTCACGTATACAAGAAGGATGGAAAGGCAGGAGGTGGATGGCTGGTGGGAGAGGAAAGGTCCAAGGGGGTCCTGCAGCTCAACCGGCGCGTTTAGCAGCTGCCGTTCCTTTACGGTCCTGCTCCAAACCGCCGTTCAGGCCCCCTTTGGCTGTTGGGTGTTCTTGCTGCGGCGGCCTCCGCTGCGTTCCCAGGACTTGTCTGACTCGTTGGTCCACACCCTCAACTCTTTCTTGGTCCCTCACTCTTTACCACCACCTCTACTGACTGACTCTTCACCACTCTCCACTTGACGACCGACTCTCAACCAACTCAGACCAACTCAGACCAACTCTCCACTCACTTCCGTTCGCGCCTTTTATAGCGCCTCCAGCGATTACGCCGCCGGCGTTTTGGACACGCCCATCGGGGTGCTCACCTCGGCCCTGGTTGGTCGCGCGACCCTCGGGCTCCCCCCTCGATGACGACGGGCGGGTACGCCCCTCCTCCCCTCTATGACGAGGTGGAGACACGCCTTTCTTCTCCGACCCTGCCTCGTGGTCAATGGCGGTTATTGGAGGGGAGGTGATTGGGAATCGAGGGCTCAGCAATGACGAGAGGGGATGTAATTGGCAATCGAGGGTTGGCAATCACGAGAGGGGATGTAAAAGGGAATGGAGATTTTGGGGATGGGAAGGAAAGGGAGATTTTGGGGATGGGAAGGAAAGGGAGATTTTGGGGATGGGAAGGAAAGGGGATCTATTCTCTTTCACTGGTGCAATGGAGTACTTCAATTAATGGGAGACACAGCCTTACCCTAAAACACAGAATAAGAGATAACTATCAACAGGGGTATTCTATTACTTGGCTGACGTGTATGCTTGTGGACTAATTATGGGATGCCCTTTCACCTTTACACAGCTCCGGAGGTAGGGGGGTGCAGGATAAACAATAATAATAATAGTACAGCACACAATCAAAAAATATACAGTCCTCATCTCCGCAACACTGCACCCTCCTCCTCTTAGGCACGTCCCGGGCCTACAACTTTTACTTTTAGTGTGACACGTAGGTGTAGTTCCCTCTACTTTTAACCTGACCCTGAGTGCGACAGTTTTAAAACATAAATAAATGTGTCCCGCTGCTCCATTGCACCCTGCCTAACAGACTTACGCCCACAGTTAACCGAATTGCGGAATGGTCTTCAAACTACACACTGACGGTGGGAAGCATTATTTACACTTGACGCTACTTTTATTTACAAAACTAACCCAGGACCTGTGATTGTTCTTTCTGGGGGGGAGACAGTCTGCTCTGCATCAATGCACCATTAAAGCACCCAAAAACGCACCAATATACACCCAAGCACCAATCGGTGCAGTCACCACTATTCATCAATAAAGTAAATCCAACAAACCCAAACCCTGCAGGTGATCTCTTGCTCTTCGGCTCCCTCTGCTGGTTATTATTATTTGGTCTTCCAGATGTTGTCATTCTTTCATTTTCTTACTGGCGGCCTATTTTCAATAAAGTGTGCCCAATGTGTCCTTTTTATTTGCTTTATTTATGGCCCACAGGGCCGACTACGTGTGGTTCACCTGTGGGGCATCGGTGCCCTGTGGCCAAGGTCCGCCAGCAAGATTTCGGGCCCTCATGGCCGGTTCCAGCAGAGGGGCCATGCCCCAACCCATGGGGTCCATAAGTGGTGCTCGGCCACAGGCATGTGGTCCATAATGTGGTGCATCGATGCAGACAGCTGGTTCTGGGAATTTTGGGCACACAATGGCCGACCCACGCACGCTCCCCTCGGCGCCCAACGGCGCACAGGTCATGTGGGAGACAAAAGGGGAAAGACAATTGAGCGAGGGGTAAGGTCACAAGGGTACACATCAATAAGGCAATGCAAGGCGAAATGCGTACGGAGGGCGAAGTGAGAAAGCTCGTCCCTACCGTACGTCACCCCCCTGTCACCTACCCTACCCTTGCCCTTACCCCATATGTACAAAAATCTACACATTTACAAATTCGTCACTACTGTCACGTCTTCCCCATATTTCCCCTATACCAAATTCGTCTCCACAATCCCTCTACTTCAAAATTTGCCATCACCAAATTCATCATCAATCCTCATAAGGAGGCAGAGATGGAACATCAAAGCACAATGTCACACCCACGTCATGATGCGTCTCACAATCCAAACATTTGCACAGTAAAAAATAATTAAACATGGCATGGTGCGGAGTACCTGTCACCTCAGGTGAGTGGATGCAGATGGTGCGAGGAGACTTCATCCTAACTACTTTCTAAATGACATTAACACACTTTACACTACCCGGGGTCTTTCCCTGCCAATCCATTGGCCACTTACACTATGGGTTCTACAAACCAATTCCCATTGACCAAACTGTGGTGCTTCTCAATTTGGGGTCTCACTCCCCCGATTCATCTCCCGGTGCCTCGCACAATTTCTGGGCTGCGACGTGTAGCTCTCCCAGCAGGTCTACCCACCTGCACACCTCCACCACTGCAGTTGCCACCCGAGCTTACCTAGCCCCTCACCCTAACCTAACTAACTGGGGCAGGCCCTCTCCTGGCTCTGTCACCCCCTGGTGCCCTCTGGCACTGGGCTACCCGGGTCCGTCCTCCGGATCCTCGGGCCCCATTCACAACTACCGGCTCCCAGAGCCCACCTGCGGCCTCACCTGGCCAACATCCTCACAGTGGTGGAGTGCCCAAACCAACTACACACACTAACAGGCTACACGCCCAGCCATTACCACAACACTAATGCACCCATCCAAATACCATTCTTTCACCTCGCACCACAGATGCCAATATCCAACCACAATTTACCTGTACCCTCTACCTAACACTTACACTACCCGCCCCGGGTATCCGTGATGGGGGTCCACTCTTCCCCCATTCACACCTTCGCACCATCCACTCCACTCCACAATTTCCACCATACTCACTCCACGACCATCCATTCCAATACTCCATACCATTTATTCCATACACCTGTTCTCCATTCACCTGTCGTTGCACACCTGTGCAATCCTACCTGGTGCCACCTGCACCCTCCTCCTCTTCCTGGACCAGTTGGTCAACACAACGCACAATCACCACTACTCCCTCATACACTGCTCCACACACCTGTTCAGTTGCACACCTGTGCAATCACACCTGTTCAATCACACCTGTTCAATCCTCAAACACACGGCATCATCTCAGCTAACTACTCCCCTCTGAAACTTGCGCTTCCCAGTCGTCCCTTTAAACTATTGCGCTCCCACGTCATTATCAACCACACTAAACTACCTGCGTCCCCACTACAGGTATCAGTCACTATCTAAACCTTAACGTTACCTAATGTCATCTTCGCTAGATCCCTATCAATATAACCAAGCCCTCCCTGGCTCGGTTGTCATAGCCACCCCATAAACTATTGCGCATTTGCCCCACTCGTGAGGGATGACAGAGTTGCCATCCCACCACATCGGGGCATCTCTCACTACCATCCCCCCAGTCCTCTGACGCTACGAGCCCCCGTCGCAAGAGGTACTGGGTCCTGCCTCGGCATCTAGAGCCGAGGCGATCCATGAGGGCGCCTGCTCACCGGCATAAGGTCTTATCCGGTCGGCATGGACGATCCGAGGGGGGGTCCGTGGCCCCATTTTGATCTTAATGACCACGTCACAGATTTGCGACAGGACGACTCCTGGGCCTTGCCAGGGGGAGGTGAGTTTTGGGCACCTTCCCTTCCGCCTCCGGGGATTAAAGAACCAAATCTTCATCCCCGGAGCGTATTGACTCCCCTGGCTCCGGTCGTCGTACCTGCGCTTCATCTTGGCCCCCGCCAGATGGAGCTGGCGGCGGGCGAAGGCATGGACCCGCTCCATGCCTTCCTCCAGGTGACGTGCGTAACCCTCCCTCGGCGGTGTATCCGTGGTGTCTGGCACGGGACCGCATAGCAAGTCGGCGGGAGCCCGTAACTCCCGCCCATACATAAGCAACGCTGGACTGCATGCGGTGGCCCCGTGCTGGCTAGTTCGGTAGGCCATCAACAGGTACGGGAGATGTTCGTCCCAGTCATCCTGACGGGTGGTGGTGAACAATGCCAGTTGTTGTATCAATGTTCTGTTGAACCGTTCCACCATCCCGTCAGATTGTGGCCGCAAGGGCGTGGTTCTTGTTTTCCGAATTGACAGGAGTCTGCACACATCTTTTAGTAATTGGCTCTCAAAATTTCGTCCCTGATCAGTGTGCAGCTCCTGTGGAATCCCGTGCCGACATACAAATCCTTCTACGAAGGCCTGTGCTACCACCCCTGCTTCTTGGTTGGGGAGGGCATAGGCCTCCGGCCACTTGGTGAAATAGTCCATTACAACGAGGATATACTTATTACCTTGGCGGGTGCGGGGCAGCGGTCCTAGAATATCCATAGCCACCCGCTCAAGGGGGGCCCCCACCTGATGTAATTGAAGGGGGGCCCTCATCCTCCGTGCTGGTCCCTTTTTGGCAGAACAGGCGTCGCATCTCCGACACCAGTCCTGTATGTCGCGCCCCATATTCACCCAATAGAACCTCCGGCGGACCCGAGATAATGTCTTTGTCCTGCCCAAATGGCCGCCGGAGCGGGTACCATGCACCTGTTGCAATATGACGTTCTTGAATTTGTCAGGGACTATCACCAGCCAGGAAGTTCTATCAGAGGGAACCTCCACCCACTTGCGATACAAGATGTTGCCTTTCAATTCCAGGGTCTGCCACTGAGCCCAATACGCCTTTGTTTGCGCCCCGAGGGGGGTGACCTCTTCCCCCTTTGGTCTTTGCCCCAATTTGACCCAATTGAACACTGGCCCCAGGACAGGATCCTCCTGCTGGGCCGTGCTCCATGCCAAATCTCCAAATTCCTCGTCCGCGGTTAGTGGCAAAATTGGCCCTCTCACCCGGGTTGCCCGGACGACGAGAATCGGGGCAGAATCGCCCAATTGCACCCTCTCCTCGTGTCTCGCACAAAATTTACAGTTTTCCCCCAGACAAGGACGCCGAGAGAGTGCGTCCGCATTACCATGGGCCTTCCCGGCCCTATGGGCCACATCAAAATCGTACTGCTGCAACTTTTCCAACCACCTTGCAATTTGGCCCTCCGGTTCCTTGAACCGGAGGAGCCATTGCAAGGAGGAATGGTCAGTTCTAACCAAAAATTTCCGCCCGTACAGGTACGGGTGGAAATGGTTCATGGCAGCCAGCATGGCCAATAACTCTTTGCGAGTGACGCAATAATTTCGCTCGGGCCTACTTAAGGCCCGACTATAGTAACCAATCACTCTCTCCACGCCCTCCTGTGTCTGAGACAAAACTGCGCCCAATCCTTCCTGGCTCGCATCCGTGTCCAGGGTAAATGCCCCGTCACTAGTGGGGTAAGCTAGAAGGGGTGCGGATGTTAGACACCCCTTCAATTTTTGGAAGGCCTCGTGGCACTCCCGTGTCCAATTAAATCGCGTCCCCTTCTCCGTAAGCCGGTGGAGGGGACGGGCCAACTCCGCAAATTTCGCCACAAAGCGCCGGTAGTAGGAGCAGAGTCCCAAAAATCCCCGCACCTCCTTGATGGTACGTGGTGCGGGCCACTCCTCTACCGCTTTAATTTTGTCTGGGTCCGTTTTTACCCCCTCGCGGCCGATCACGTGACCTAGATAGGCCACCTCTCTTGCAAACAAAGTGCACTTACTCGGGTTCAGCTTCAACCCTGCCTGTCTGAGGCACCCGAACACCTGGTCCAAATTAGCGACTGCCTGGGGGAACGTTTTGGCATGTACTAGGACGTCATCCAGGTACACCAGGCATGATTGCCATGGCATGCCGCCTAGTACATGCTCCATCAATCTTTCAAAGGTGGCGGGGGCGTTACACAAACCAAACGGCATCACAGTAAACTGATACAGTCCCTTACCTGTGGAAAATGCCGTTTTCTCCTTCCCTGCCCTATCCATTTCCACCTGCCAATACCCACTCTTGAGGTCCAAAGTTGAGAACCAATTTGAGCCCGCAACGGCATCGAGGGTGTCATCAATTCTTGGCAGGGGATATGAGTCCTTGAGTGTCACGTTGTTTAGCTGGCGATAGTCCACGCAGAACCGCGTGGTCCCATCCTTCTTTTTGACCAGCACAACAGGTGACATCCAAGGACTTCCCGAGGGCTCGATCACACCTGCGTCGAGCATTTTTTCAACCTGCTCGTCAGCTTCCGCCCTCTTGCTCCAAGGGAGCCGTCGGGCGGCCTGACGAATAGGCCGGGCCTCACCGGTGTGGATCTGATGTTTCACCAGGCCCGTACGTCCAATATCCTCGGTGGACAAGGAGAAGAGGTCCAAATGGGACCCAACCAGTTTGTGTAAGGCCTCCCTCTGGGTACCTCCCAACTCTACACTACTACGATTTACCATCTCGCAAATGGGATCGGGCCAATTCCTAGAACTTATTGAAGGATCCCCCTGGGGCCGGCTCGGCTGGACGTTCTCGCCCCTCACTGACGCGACTTCTCTAACTGGGGTGCAGCCAGCTACCTTCGTGCCCCTCACTATAGTGCGTGGTTCTGTGCTAATATTAATTACTCGGACGGCCACCACCGGCCCGTCCGTTTTTACAAGGGTACGGCCCACGATTAAACCAGGTATGCATAGCGCTGCCACCGGTTCGACCAGGCCGCAGGATTCCTGCCATGTCGGGCGAGCTGACTATCGGGCCGGCACGATGGCCTCGGCCCCCGGAGGGATGGTCACTGCCTCAGGAGCCTCCAGCTCCACCCTCTCGGCCGTGCTCACCTGTCCAATGGTAGCTCCTCCACTCCCCATCGCAGGATCCCCCGACTCAAGTCGATTTTACAACCGCTGGCAGTCAACAAATCCAACACTATTAAGCATGGGTCGCACACCCCCGCCACCCAAACCTCTATCTCTTGCTTTACCGATCCCAACTTGAGGGTCACAAAACCACGCCCTATGATCGGAGCCGTTGCCCCGGTAGCCAACTGCAAACTATGATTTTCCAGACGCTGGATTTTACCCCAGCCGTCTGCACTCGAATTAAGGACCACGGGGCTGATGATCGTGGCGCTGGCTCCCATGTCCACCACGGCGTCTACCCCCACGCCGGCAATTTTGCACCGAATTGTCAAACTACCCATCCCAATTCGGCCACAATGAATGACCTGTCGCGTCAACGAGGGCTTCTCCCCATCCCCTACTGCCGAACACCGCCCTGCATGCCCGGCACGTTCTAGTTTCCCGGGCCCTGGCGGGGGGGTGTCTGAGGTCGGCTAGGCCGATCTATACGGGGCGGAGTTGAGGGCATCGGATGGCGGGAAACGTCCCGGCGCGGAGCTCGACACTCCCATGCACGGTGACCCATCCGAGCACAATTATAGCACCTCACCTGGTAAGGTGCTTGCCTCCGGTATTCCAAATTCCCCCCCCTGTATGTCCGAATTGGGGTACTCTGTCGGGGACTACCGGTGCCACCGCTGGGGCCGCCTGCCATGGTCCAGGTCCCGCCAGGCGCCGATCCACTAACCTCTGGACCATGCTCTCCAGGTCAGGGCCCCCGTCGGGGGCGGGCCCCCTTGGGGGCCCGCCCCCCATCACGGGCCCCATCTGACGCACCGCCACTGCGTGGCGCTCGCCTCCCCGGGCCAGGGGCCTCGCTGCTTCCCAACGGGCTGCAGCGTCGGCCGCCTGACTCATGGTTTGCGGGCGCCACATGGCGAGCTGTTGCCGGAGCTCCAGATCCGGAAGGGCCTGAATAAAGTGATCCAGCGCCAGGCTTTCCTGGGAACTCGCTGCCATGTCCGCGTGTGCAATCCCGACCGCGCGGCGAATATCGTGAGCAAGTTCCCCGATGGTCTCCTGGGGCTTGCGTTTTCGCTGCGCAAGTTGGGCTTTAACAAGCTCGCTTTGCTGTTCAATGCCGAACCGATTAATTAATGCCACACGGAGAGCTGGCAGGGTGAGAGCACCCGGTGGTAAAGCCGTCAGCACCTCCGCCGCCGCACCGCGCAGTGCCCCCACCAGGTGTACTCCACCTTCATCCGGATTCCAACCGTTGCCTTTACACACGTACTCAAACTGCGCCAGGTACGCCCTCAAATCACTCTTGCCGTCATACGGCGCGAGTGGGACCTTGTGGGCGCCCGAAGGTCGGACCCCGCGCGTCACTCCTTGCGGGATCAACGCGGGACCAACCCGTTCGGGCTCCCACAGTACGTTATTCCCGGGGGGCTCCCGCGCGTCCCCCATCCCTCCAAACACTACCCCTCCTGGTGTCGATGCCTGGGTCGCCCCTCCGCAACCCGCTACCCACGCCATACCCCCACATCCTTGCTCACCAGCACCCCCCTCACTCCCCATAGCCAAACCTCCTTGCACACCTCCCCTGTCCATCCACTCCGGACCAGTCATACATCTTACCATTGGTCCCTCATGAACACCCGGGTCTACACCACCCCCCAAGCCGACTGAATCTCCCCTCACATCATATACATTGCCACTCACCTCCGTACCTCGTCGTCGCACCTCCTCTGCTACCTGCAAACTTTTTATTTGGTTAGTGAGCACCTCATCATGATTTGAACACAGACCTTGTACATATTCCATGACTTCCTCCTTTATCTCCCTCTTAGTTTCCCTCCGTCTCTTCTTAATTTCACTCACCCCCTCTTCCACCTCCTCTAATTTTTCCTTTACCTCCTTCATCTCCCGGTGCGCCCCCTCTATCTCTTCCTCTAACGCCACCTTAACCGTTTCGATGTGCATCCTCACCTCTCGGTCCTTCGTCTCCATCACTTCTGTCACCTCCTCCAACTTCTTCGTCAACCCCTCATGTACCATCTGACATTCCTTTTGTGTTGCTATTAATTCGTTTTTAATGTCCTTTTGTGTCGCTTTCAAACCCCCGATGATTGCAGTGTTCTTTTCCACTTGGTCCGCTAGTTCCCTTTGTCCGACTGTCAGCTGTTCTACTCCCTTCGTCAGATCTTCTATTCCCCCCTGTAACTTTGCCGTATTATTTCTCACCTCTTTCTCCATACGCTTCTCACCTCGCTTTACCTCCTCGCGTAGCCCCGAGACCTCCTCACCCACACCTCGTCGTATCTCCTCCTTCATCTCCTCCCTTTCTTTTGTAGATGCCGCCCTCATCTGTCCCAATTCATCCCTCTGAGCATCCAGTTTGGTTTCTACCCCGATTTTTACCTCCTCTATCTGCTCTCCCATTTGTTTAATTTCTCGGGCGGATTGCTCCCCTATCTCCCGCAATTTGTCCTCCATCCTATTTTCTAACCCCATTAACCCATTTTTCACCTCCTCTAACTGATTCTCCTGGGCAGCCATTCTATTTTCCACCCCCGTTAACCCATGTTTTAATCCCTCACCGGTACCCCTCGCTTCGTCCCTCATTACTCCCAATTGCTCACTCTGAGCATCCATCCGGTTCCCCATTACCCCCATTTGGTTTCCCAATCGCTCACCCATTTCTCTTCGCTCTCGGGTGGACTTATCATTTTGGGCATCCATTTTTGCCATCATTTGAATCATAAAGACTCGCATGTACTCTGGCATCTCTGGCTCGGCTGCCGCGACCACGGGCGCAGCGCAATTTGGTGCCGCTACACCCACGTGCGCGAGGACGCCATCTTGTGCGTCTGATACTCCCTCAACCGCCTCCTCATTGCTCCCCTCCATCTGATCCTGGGTTACTCCTAACCCCTCCTCTAGCTCTCCCACCGGCATCCCGTCGCCTTGACCAGCCATGGCGCGATTTCAAAATTCGGGTTTTTCTTTAAAAAAAACAAATTTCGGCAGCTCGTAATTTTGACCAAAATTTTTTTTTCTCTATTCGTTTTAAAAATTTGGTTCGGGCCTCGAATCCCACTCCCAGACACCAATTGTTACAGATCGCGGATTAGATGTTATGATGACCGAGCGGTGGTGTATTACCGCGACCTAACAGGATCCCTGACTCACCCGATTCACCCAGGACTTTGGCCGGATCGCACCGCAGCTGCTCAATGAGGGGAAAAGACGAAAACGACGCAATGTAAAGAGGAAAACGAAGGCCAAGAAAGGTTTGGAAATACGACTGAATTTATTGACTATTTACACACAAGCAAAAAGAAAGCAGTCACGTTTATTTACAAGCACATACGACGCAGGTGACACAGGGAAAATACTAGCTTATACAGACTTAATTAACCCAGGACAGAACAAACAGAAAAAACTCACGTATACAAGAAGGATGGAAAGGCAGGAGGTGGATGGCTGGAGGGAGAGGAAAGGTCCAAGGGGGTCCTGCAGCTCAACCGGCGCGTTTAGCAGCCGCCGTTCCTTTACGGTCCTGCTCCAAACCGCCGTTCAGGCCCCCTTTGGCTGTTGGGTGTTCTTGCTGCGGCGGCCTCCGCTGCGTTCCCAGGACTTGTCTGACTCGTTGGTCCACACCCTCAACTCTTTCTTGGTCCCTCACTCTTTACCACCACCTCTACTGACTGACTCTTCACCACTCTCCACTTGACGACCGACTCTCAACCAACTCAGACCAACTCAGACCAACTCTCCACTCACTTCCGTTCGCGCCTTTTATAGCGCCTCCAGCGATTACGCCGCCGGCGTTTTGGACACGCCCATCGGGGTGCTCACCTCGGCCCTGGTTGGTCGCGCGACCCTCGGGCTCCCCCCTCGATGACGACGGGCGGGTACGCCCCTCCTCCCCTCTATGACGAGGTGGAGACACGCCTTTCTTCTCCGACCCTGCCTCGTGGTCAATGGCGGTTATTGGAGGGGAGGTGATTGGGAATCGAGGGCTCAGCAATGACGAGAGGGGATGTAATTGGCAATCGAGGGTTGGCAATCACGAGAGGGGATGTAAAAGGGAATGGAGATTTTGGGGAAGGGAAGGAAAGGGAGATTTTGGGGATGGGAAGGAAAGGGAGATTTTGGGGATGGGAAGGAAAGGGGATCTATTCTCTTTCACTGGTGCAATGGAGTACTTCAATTAATGGGAGACACAGCCTTACCCTAAAACACAGAATAAGAGATAACTATCAACAGGGGTATTCTATTACTTGGCTGACGTGTATGCTTGTGGACTAATTATGGGATGCCCTTTCACCTTTACACAGCTCCGGAGGTAGGGGGGCGCAGGATAAACAATAATAATAATAGTACAGCACACAATCAAAAAATATACAGTCCTCATCTCCGCAACAATATATATATATATATATATATATATATATATATATATATATATATATATATATTGTTACGGTTTTCCGCCGCCCTTCCTACCTTTACCAAGGGGAGATTAAGCCCCTTGTTCTTTCTGGGCCGGCGTAACCGAGACTTGAAATGCCCCTCCCGGGCAAACGCAAGGTCAGGTTTCGGGACAAGTCTCGCACGTACCTAAATACCTGCGCCGCAGCGGAAGCGGGGAATCAAGCCTCGCACGAGCCACGTGTAATTAGGGTACACCGAGCGGATTGCATACCATGTCGTTCGTGCAGTTACCGTTAGTATTGGGACCCGATTTGAGCGGTTCTATTCGTACCATGCTTAGTCAATGATGGAAAACACGAGACGGTCGAATAAAGGAAGAACACGATTTAATTATTATCTCCACAAGTATGTACAAGTCGGTAGAAGACAGAGACACAGAGCAGCCTTAAGCAGTCTTATATAAAGCCCAGACACGGGCCCGATCACACTCACAAAGGGGAAATGCAGGCAAGATGGTCACGCGCTGCCTTGGTTGTCCAGGAACAGCCCCGCCCGGCGTGGCTCTCCCCGGTCATGGCACGTCCCGTGATGAAGGCAAGCAGGCAGTGGAAGGGATCCTTGTAGCGCGTCTCTCGAACAAAGGGCAGATGAGGCAGGCGGAAGGGAAATGTACGCGTCTCTCGCCGGCTAGGCGGTTTTCCCCAGTGCGTTTAGTGGCCAGCGCGCTATCACTCACGTAACCCAATGGAGGCTCGGCCTCAAGCTCAACCGAGCATCCAATTTGGTAAGAGCGCTTATAGCTGGGTTCATGCGCGTCTTTTCTCAGAACTCGTAACTCTCATCAACAAGCGCCTCTCCAATAACTCAATGCACAAGCTCACCTCTCCCCGAACCTGTCACAGTATTCTCAACCTCATCACCCAGCTCATAACTCACCAAACTGCTCAACTCTCACAGGACTTTAATAACTTGCAAGATCACCCCTTCGCAGAACTGCTAACTCACCGAACTGCTCGTGGGGGCTTCGCACAATGGGTTTTATTGCCACCCCCTTAGCCCTCTCGAATGTTCCAACCACACCCTGTGACGCATTGCCGCAGCCACTCCCTTTGAGCCCTGATTTGCGGCTCGCTCTTACCGTCAGCTTCTCCGCCGCCCTCATTCGGTCTTGCCTTGATTTGCCAGGCCTGCCTCGTGTTAATTCGCACCAAAAAGCCAAAGGCAGCATGAGGAGGCGTAAGGCGGCATAAGGCAATAGAGGCGGCATAAGGCAATAGAGGCGGCATAAGGCAATGGAGGACCTACTCTCATTATTCCACTCAACGCAAAACTAACACAGGAAAAGGACTATGCTCACACATACTAAGAAATAACTGAACTATCGCGAGGCTACATGTTGTTGTGTGACTAAACTATGAGGGGGAAATTTAACCTTTATTGTACAAACTCAAAACCGCAACAATATATATTATATATATATATATATATATATATATATATATATATATATATATATATATATATATATATATATATATATATATATATATATATATATATATTGTTGCGGTTTTTATAACCTTCACATATAAATTTAGTATTAAATTTCCTTATAAATAACCCCTGTCTACATTTCCCCTCAATTGGCTGTTAAATGAAATAATCGCACCTTAGTTAGTCCACATTGCAACACGTAGCAAATCATAGGCCCTTTCGTAGTTATTTCATTATTCTGTGTTTCAGTTAAGGATCTGTTCCCAGTAATTGACACTCCGTTGCATCAAATCAAATAAGATAGGATCCCATCCGGTATCCCCATGTCCTCCTAAAAGTGCCAATGAAGCAGCGTTCGCTGCCACTTTGGGTTGGCTCGTTTAATTGCCCCAAGCCGCCATTGCCCATGTGCTCCATCTCGGAGAAGAAGGGCGTGGCCCCCACCTCGTCATCAAGGGTGGTGCCAGAGAGCCCTCGTCATCTAAGGAGGAGTCAGCCAGCCCCGATCGACCAACCAGGAGTGAGTGGCCATGGCTTGAGAGGGTGGAGAGAGAACGATTCGAGCAGGTTCGCGAGGGTTCCAAGGGCGGGGTTATAAAACCCGTTGTGCAAAGCCCCCACGGCAGATGAGTGAGGGAGCATGAAGAGCAGATGAGAGAGAAGGCATTCGGCGGCAACAGATACGGCAGAGCAAAATGAGGACAAAGAGAGGAGTGATCCAGCCGAACCGAGAGAGAGACGGGAGGGGGTGCTCGTATTGCGGCAAAAGGCCGAGACCCTCTAGGCCCTATTGCCGGTCGGTGAGACGCGAAGCTGCTTTCCCGGGTTTTCGCCTCGAGCCCGGAGCGTGAACCGCGAGCGTGGACCTCAACGCCTGACCCATCTGCCCCGGACCTTCCTGCCGAACCATCTGCCTGGATTCTTCTCCACCTGCCATCTTTACCATTGCCATTTTCTCCCATTCGTGTATGTGAGTTCGTTCTGTCTGTATTGTCCCTGGGAGTAAGTAAGCCTGTATAAGTTAAGAATTGCACTGTCTTCTGCTCCTTCTGTAAATGACCGTCGTTTCTTCTTCTTCTTTGGGTTTTTGTGTAAATAGTAATTAATAAATATCTGTTCTTCCGAACTCTCCTGGTTTTCATTCTCATCCGATCGTCTTCGTGATTTCCCCGATTGAATACCTGTGGCACGATTTCAGCCAAATGCTTTATAATCGGGAGAGTCATTGCTAACGGCTCGCGCCGCAGTTCGCTTCGCTCGGCGCAATCCATTAATTCGCTGCGGCACGGGCGGGAGTATTTCCTTGTGGACCTGGAGGCGCTGGTACTGAGGTCATAGGACGGATAGGCCTAATACCCTATTCAGCGCTGACCGGGCGTGATGTCATACCCCCAGGATCGGAGACGGCCAGTGTAAAGGACAAGGGGTTAACCCCCCCTTGGTAAAGGGAGCGCCGTCGTCCGGATTCCGTAAAAATATATGTATATATATTGTTACGGAACCCAACGTCGGCCTCTGTTCCTCTTACCGAGGGGGGGATTAATCCCCTCGTCTGACTGACCGAAGGGGTCCCTGATGCTGCCCAGCTACCTCCGGAAAGGCAGGTGCACAGCCCCGTTCGTACCGCGGACAGATGTTAATTGCCGAGCGGTTTTAGAAACTGCGGCACGAACTATTAACAGAAACTAGATCCGATCCTTGAACATTGGCCAAATCGTGCCACAGGTTTTCAATGGGGAAAAGACAAAGACAACGGATGTGAAGAAGAGGAAGACAGCAGTAGGAAATACGAATATGATTTATTTCTACCTATTATGTACATGATGAAAAGTAACCAAGGAGGAGGAAAGATAATAAAATAAAATACAGAAGAAGAAGAAGAGACACAGTGCAAATACTAGCTTACCTATAAACAGTCTTACTTAAACCCCAGGACAACACAGAAGACGGACGAACAATCAGACTTACACGGGGGATGATGGCAGGAACGAATGGCGGGAAGGATCCGGGTGGTTGGGATGATCACGGCTCGAGTTGGGCAGCCGCCGGCTCTCCTCAACCGTCTCTCGTACGGCGACGTTGCTTCGAGGCTGCAACTGCCGTCACTGCTCAAAGCTGCCGTGGTCAAAAACTGCGGTGGTTTCAACGCTCCGTTGGTTCAAGCTGCTGTCTCTGTTGCATCTGACGTGGGGGCGTTGCGTGACGGGTTCTCTCTCTCTCTCAAAGGCTTCCGTGCGCGATTTGTATTGTGCCTGGGGCAATCAAGCCACTGGCCTCCACGACACGCCCATCGGTGAGCTCTCCTCGGCCTTGATTGGTCGCGAGGGCTCACCGATCCCGCCCCTAGAGGAGGCGTTTGCAAGGCCACGCCTTGTTCCTGGCACTGGGCTGACTCCTCCCACCTTCTGCTCCGAGATGACCTCGTGCGCAATGGAGTTTTGCAGCGAAAACCACAACCCTAAAGCAGCAGCGGAATGCAGAAAACCGCCCAATGCAGTTTGGCAATTGATGACAAAGGGGGCATGTGAAGGGAATCTACCTTATTTGAATTCGGTGCAATGGAGTGTTAATTAATGGAAGACAAAGCCTTAATCTAATACACATAATAAGGAGATAACTACTGAACAAGGAGGAAATCTATGATTTGCTACGTGATTGTATATGGAATAACTACGGGCATGACCTTTGACCTTTATACACCAAATGGAGGAAGGAGGGTGATATTTTACAACAACAATAAAAAAAACAATTCTCATATCCACAACAATATATATATATATTGTTACGAATTCATGTGAATTACTATTCAGGTCTTTGCTTATCAATGTGTAGTCGATTAAAGGTTGTTGTGATTAAAGGGTCAGGAGCCCTTCTGGGAAAAAGGAGACCGGAAACGGTAGGAAAAAGACACGAGGTCCTGGAGAAGCGACGATCTTCTGCTTCTTCCTCGCCGAGCTCCGAGGCGAGGGTATCGATATCGAGCAGCGTCTGACGCTGCGTTGGGAAACCCATCTGGCGAAAGGAATTACCCCTTGACACATCAAGTTGCCGTGGGTTCGTGCACCGAACCCAGCGTCCTACACAGTTCGCCTCACCGTCTACAAGGACGCGTATGGGTCGCACCTTGGGCCTCGCGCGCTGGACAAGCCACGCGTTGCTTTGTCCGCGTTGCTTGACAAGGAGGTGCGCGCTGCAACCGTTGTTCCCGGTACGTGACGTGCACGTTTGGGAGCACGTCAGCCAGGGGTTCGTTCAACCGCCCGTGTGCGGAGACGCCGACCATCATCTTGGTCAGGAGGGGCCCAGAGACATTGTGAGGGACAGAGACCAAAGGGGTCGTGAGTACCCAAGGGGTCGGGAGTGGGGAAAGGGAACACACATATATAAGATGGCCATCTTAATCATATTGGTGATTGATTGTTGATTGTGGATTGTTGATGGTTGTTGATTGTTGATTCCTTGGGGGAATATATTATTGATTACTCTGGATCCTTGGTGTGGGGTTTCTTATTGACTGGAATTCATATTGATTGCATTACGAAAGCGTATAAATCATATATCTTTCTGGCGGGGTGCCTCCCACTGTCCGGGGGTCACCGAGACCAGGTAGTTACTGGGAGGACCACGTAACAATATATATATGTATATATATATATATATATATATATATATATATATATATATATATATATATATTGTTACAGACGCGGTTTAAGATGGTATGATGGGCCGAGTGGATGGTCCAACCGCGACCGAACAGTTACTCCCCGATTAGAACCCGATTCCACCCGACGTTGACCAGATCGCACCGCAGATATTCAATCGGGAAACCTACGGGGGATATTGCAGGCAGGTATGGCTTGAGGTGGATTGCTGGAGAGGGAGGCAGGGTCGGAGGCAGCAGCTCTCAATTCCTCGCATTTTTGGCGGGAAAACCCTCCGTCGCGTATCCGCTGCCGATGCTGTAGACGTCACGCGCTGGCTCGGTCACACCTGCTCCTCTCCTTCTGGTGGAGCCGTCTCCCTCCTCTCAGAGCGTCTCTCCAAAGCTGGTTTCCTCTCCTCTTTGGCTTGGAGCGTCTCGCATCTCACCGCTCACAGCTCAGCTCACAGCTCCTTTCGTATGTCACCTCTTCGCTCATCTCTCATCTCATCTCCCAGGTCATCTGTTGAAGCAGTCCCTTCCCGTCGCTTTTATCACTCCGGGCGGAATCAAGCCGCCGGCTGCGAGGGCACGCCTACCGGGTCGCTAACCGCGGTGCTGGTTGGCCAAGTGGGGTTGGCTCACTCCTCCCCTCTATGACGAGGTGGAGACACGCCTTTCTTCTCCGAGATTAGCACATGGGCAATGGCGGCTTGCGGGATTGAACACCACTCGCACCGCTTTTGAAAGGAACTTTGGGAGAGCGGAGATGATTGGGGAAATTGAAAGGGCCTACGCTTATTTCGTTTGATACAATGCAGAGTCAATCTAGTGGGAAACACATATTTAACCTACATAGAATAAGGAAATACACTATTTAAAAAGATATATCGTGGCCTGCGTGTAAGTTTCATGGAATTAACTAGGAGGACGGCTGCGACCATTATTTACATTACGAGGGTGTTACACATAACAAAACCATACTTTTTACATTCGTTACACTTCCTCCAAAATTGTTACACTTCTCAAAAACCGTTACACTTCTCAAATTCGTTACACTTCTCAAAACCGTTACACTGCACCCTCCTTTCTTCAGGCCCGTGCTCGGGCCTACAAAACTTTAACTTAGTGTGACACGTAGGTGTAATTCCCTCTACTTTTAACCTGACCCTGAGTGTGACAATCTTAAAACACAAATAAGTATGTCCCCCTATTGCATTGCACCCTGTCTAACAGACTCAAGCCCACAGCTAACCGAATTACGGAATTATTCTCAAACTATACATTTACGGTGGGGAGCATTATTTACAGTGACGTGATTTCTTATTTACAACGCAACCCAGGACCTGTGTTTTTTTTTTTTGTTTTTTTTAGGTAACAAGAAAAAGAAATTCCTGTTGGGAGGGAGGAGACAGCACGCATTGCATCGATGCACCAGTACCAATACCACCAAAGCACCCAAAAGCACCAAAAGCACCACAAAGCACCAAAAGCACCACAACGCACCAAAAGCACCACTCGGTGCACAGTCACCACGGTTTATAATAAACACAACAAAACAACTGGTGGTGATCTTCTCTTTCTCTGCTGGGCCGATGTTCTTCCCGACGTCTTCTGGCTTCATGCGGCCTACTTGGAAATATAAAAAGCACAAACCGTGTCCATTTTTATTTAGGGCAACAGGGGCCAACTAAGGGTGGTCCACCTGTTTGGTATAGGTGCCACCTTACCGAGGTCCGCAAGCAAAATTCCCTGGCCACTATGGCCGGTCTCCAACAGAGGTGCCCTGCCCCAGAACCTGGGGTCCATCAAGTGGTACTTGGCCGCAGAACAGCGGTCCATAAAGTGGTACATCAACGCAATGCATGCTGGTTCTGGGAATCTCGTGCGCACAATGGCCACCTCACGCACGCTCCCCTCGGCCCCCAATGGCGCACAGGTCATGTGGGAGACAAAAGAGACAATTGAGCGAGGGGTAAGGTCACAAGGGTACACATCAATAAGGCAATGCAAGGCGAAATGCGTCCGGAGGGCGAAGTGAGAAAGCTCGTCCCTACCGTACGTCACCCCCCTGTCACCTACACTACCCTTGCCCTTACCCCATATGTACCAAATCTACACATTACCAATTCGTCACTACTGTCACGTCTTCCCCATATTTCTCCTATACCAAATTCGTCGCCACAATCCCTCTACTTCAAAATTTGCCATCACTAAATTCATCATCAATCCTCATAAGGAGGCAGAGATGGAACATCAAAGCACAATGTCACACCCACGTCATGATGCGTCTCACAATCCAAACATCTGCATCATAAAAAATAATCAAAACATGGCATGGTGTGGAGTACCTGTCACCTCAGGTGAGTGGATGCAGATGGTGCGAGGAGATCCTTCATCCTAACTATTTTCTAAATGACATTAACACACTTTACACTACCCGGGGTCTTTCCCTGCCAATCCATTGGCCAACTTACACTATGGGTTCTAATAACCAATTCCCATTGACCAAACTGTGGTGCTTCTCAATTTGGGGTCTCACTCCCCCGATTCATCTCCCGGTGCCCTCGCACAATTTCTGGGCTGCGACGTGTAGCTCTCCCAGCAGGTCTACCCACCTGCACACCTCCACCACTGTAGTTGCCACCCGAGCTTACCTGCTCCTCACCCTAACCTATCTAACTGGGGAAGGCCCTCTCCTGGCTCTGTCACCCCACTCGGTGCCCTCTGGCACTGGGCTACCCGGGTCCGTCCTCCGGATCCTCGGGCCCCATCCACAACAACTACTACTGGCTCCCAGAGCCCACCTGCGGCCTCACCTGGCCGACATCCTCACAGTGGTGGAGTGCCCAAACCAACTACACACACTAACAGGCTACACGCCCAGCCATTTCTACAACACTAATGCACCCATCCAAAGACCATTCTTTCACCCGCACCACAGATGCCAATATCCAACCACAATTTACCTGTACCCTCTACCTAACACTTACACTACCCGCCCCGGGTATCCGTGATGGGGGTCCACTCTTCCCCCATTCACACCTTCGCACCATCCACTCCACTCCACAATTTCCACCATACTCACTCCACGACCATCCATTCCAATACTCCATTTATTCCACACTACCATTCTCCATACCTGCTGTTGCACACCTGTGCCCTCACACCTGGTGCCACCTGCACCCTCCTTTCTTCCTGGACCATTTGGTCATCACAATACCCATCATCATCACTCACTCATACACTGCTCCATTCACCTGTTCAGTTGCACACCTGTGCAATCACACCTGTTCAATCCTCACACACACGGCATCATCTCATCTAACTACTCCCCTCTGAAACTTGCGCTTCCCAGTCGTCCCTTTAAACTATTGCGCTCCCACGTCATTATCATCCACTCTAATCTACCTGCGTCCCCACTACAGGTATCAGTCACTAACTAATCTTAACGTTACCTAATGTCATCTTCGCTAGATCCCTATCAATATCCTAACCCACCCGGGCTAGTTTTCACTGCCATACACCCCATAAGCTATAGCGCATTTGCCCCACCTGTGAGGGATGGTGGATTTGCCATCCCACCACATCGGGGGTCTCTCACTATTTGCTCGTCCAAATTCCAACCAATTCAAAAATTTTCCATTTACTGCCAATTCTACCCACTATTATAAATTTCGTATCAAATCACTATCACTATCACTATCACCATCATCACAGTCCACTATATCCTAGCCTCGGTGCGTCGTGACATCATTAAACTCGGTTCGTAAAGCCGAGCAATGAATTCGGGTGGTTTGGTTGCCTGCAGGTTGAATCCGTCCGGCTTTCGGTTCAAGGGAGGTGGTTTGGTTGGGCCGAGATTCCACGCACCATCTCGGCGCGGCACCTTGCGGTCCCGGGCCCGATGGCTCAATCTCCCCCGGTCGGAACCCCGTCCCCACGAGGGGGCACCGTTCCGCTTCCTCCCACTCGCCCTTGAACCGGACCGGTCGCCTCGACCTACAAGGCCCGGACTCGACCGTGCGGGGCGGGGCCAAGCCCGAATCGGCAACGACGCTTCGAAGAGAAGCGACGCAGCATCGATCCGCGCCGGGCCTCGCACCCAACAAAGCACCCCTCGCACCGAGTGCTCGCATCGGCTATCCGTCGCCCTAACCGCTAACCCGGTTACCGTCGATGCTTCACCGGCATGCTCACAAGCATACGCTACCCCTTTCACCCTCACAAAACCCGGCGTTCCAATGCCGTCCGTACATTCCACCAACGCTCTCCCTGTTACACACCACACCTCTCGCGCACACTCTTGCGCACACTTTGGTCCACACCTCTCCTCCGTTACGTCCTCCGTAACACTCACCATGGGCGTGCACTCTTGCATCCACCCACTAACGCGCTCACATGGGCTCTCCCACACCCGCGCTACCATCAATTCAGGTGTGCTTTCTCGCACACGTTCCACCACCACCTTACTCTCCGTGTCACACTTCGTACACCCCGACGTGCATTCTCGCTCGCACTCGGTTTCACACTCGCGCTCTGATGTGCCCTCTCGCACCTGCGCCATCACCAACTCACTATTCGTGTCACACTCCGTACACCCCGACGTGCATTCTCGCTTGCACTCGGTATCACTCCCACACTTTATAACACACCCACTCGCCGACGCACACTTTTTCCTCCCACGCGTGCCATTTCCACTCACACGGGACCCTTCACCAACGCCCGGATGCTTCCTCGATCCCAAGCGCGCGAAAATTATTTTGTCGCCAAACATCCTTTTACAAAATCTCCCAGCACAATATACAGCACGACTCACCTGGGGGATCCTTTTCTCCACGCGAACCTGCAAACTTCCATTCGGGTTAAGCACAGCATCGTGATGTGAGCAGGGACTTTGTACATTTTCCATTTCTCCCTGCAATTCCCGGGCTACCTCCGTCATCTCTTCAATTTCAATGCCCACTTCCGCTTTTTCTTTACTCACCTCGACGACCGCTGGCTTTAATAAAACACCCTCTACCTCATCGGTCGCCGGCTTTTCCAAACCCCGTGTCGCGATTTCTACCCCGGTCATTGTACCCGTGCTTTTCTCCGCTTCGTTCAACCAGTGCTTCTCGATCCGCGTTACCTCCTCGTGCACCCCTGGGACCCCCTCGCCCACCATGCGATCCATGGTCTCCCCACATTTTTGCATGCGGTCACCCATTCTGTTGGTTATTGCTTCAATTTGGTTTCCCAATCGCTCACTCCGAGCATCCATCCGGTTCCCCATTACCCCCATTTGCTCACTCTGAGCCCTCATTTGCTCACTCTGCAGGCTGAGGGACGCCTGCATTTGTACCATAAATTGCTCCATGAGGGCCTGCATTTGGGCCATCCCTCCCACTTGTGCAGCGGGTGCGGCCGCCGTAGCCATGTGCGAGGCGCCATTTTGCGCGCCCGCAACCTCGTGCGCGAGGACGCCATTTTGTGCGTCTGATACACCCTCAACCACCTCATTGCTCTCCTCCTCCCTTTCTTCCCCTAAGTCCTGGGTTACCCCTAACCCATCTATCTCCCCCACCGACATCCGATCGCCTTGATTGTCCATGGCGCGATCTCAAAATTCGGGTTTTGCTTTAAAACAAAACAAATTTCGTCCGCTCCAAATTTTGACCAATTTTTTTTTTTTTAGATGTTTTAAAAATTTGGTTCGGGCCCCGAATCTCACCCCCAGACACCAATTGTTACCGCCAATAGTACAATTGGTGTCAAAAATTTGGGCTAAATAAATTTAGTCCCAGGTTCGAATCCCAACTCCTGACTACCAATTGTTACTGATCGCGGTTTAGATGTTACGATGGGCCGAGCGGATGGTCCAACCGCGACCGTTACAGGATCCCCAATTGGCCCGATTCCACCCGACGTTGACCAGATCGCACCACAGATATTCAATCGGGAAACCTCTAAAGCGACCGAAAGAGAAGGAAAAAGAGAAGAAGACAGAGTACGGAGGAAGAACAGATTTATTATACACACACAAGCAAAAAGAAAGAGCGACCAAAATTATTTACAGCAATGGATGGAAGAAGCAGTCACACAGTGCATCGTTAGCTTAAACTATTCATTTTACTTAACCCCAAGACAACGAGTAGGACAGACGACGTTCACACTTACACGGGGGATATTGCAGGCAGGTAGGGCTTGAGGTGGATTGCTGGAGAGGGAGGCAGGGTCGGAGGCAGCAGCTCTCAATTCCTCGCGGTTTTGGCGGGAAAACCCTCCGTCGCGTATCCGCTGCCGATGCTGTAGATGTCACGCGCTGGCTCGGTCACACCTGCTCCTCTCCTTCTGGTGGAGCCGTCTCCCTCCTCTCAGCGCGTCTCTCCAAAGCTGGTTTCCTCTCCTCTTTGGCTTGGAGCGTCTCGCATCTCACCACTCACAGCTCAGCTCACAGCTCCTTTCGTATGTCACCTCTTCGCTCATCTCTCATCTCATCTCCCAGGTCATCTGTTGAAGCAGTCCCTTCCCGTCGCTTTTATCACTCCGGGCGGAATCAAGCCGCCGGCTGCGAGGGCACGCCTACCGGGTCGCTAACCGCGGTGCTGGTTGGCCAAGTGGGGTTGGCTCACTCCTCCCCTCTATGACGAGGTGGAGACACGCCTTTCTTCTCCGAGATTAGCACATGGGCAATGGCGGCTTGCGGGATTGAACACCACTCGCACCGCTTTTGAAAGGAACTTTGGGAGAGCGGAGATGATTGGGGAAATTGAAAGGGCCTACGCTTATTTCGTTTGATACAATGCAGAGTCAATCTAGTGGGAAACACATATTTAACCTACATAGAATAAGGAAATACACTATTTAAAAAGATATATCGTGGCCTGCGTGTAAGTTTCATGGAATTAACTAGGAGGACGGCTGCGACCATTATTTACATTACGAGGGTGTTACACATAACAAAACCATACTTTTTACATTCGTTACACTTCCTCCAAAATTGTTACACTTCTCAAAAACCGTTACACTTCTCAAATTCGTTACACTTCTCAAAACCGTTACAATATATATACAGACTTGGCATTTAATATGGAATATTTTTTTGTGGGGGTGAACTTACTTTTCAAGATGACTTAGAACCAAAAGTTCATTGGAATTATGTTGAAATTATTCTAGATTTTGTTAATGTGACCTTTAAAAGAAACAAAAACCACATTTGACATTTCGAAGCAAATAAATTGATCCTTGAAAGTGATGTAAACTGATATGAAACTCAATACACGCACAGTACTGTGTTAAACTTCTGTACGTGTTCCAGAAGTATCTCTTTATTTTGCACATTAGCCAAATTTTTTTTCAACAAAAACAAAAGCTAAATTATGACTGGGATTACGGACAGTAAAATTACAGTTCAGTACTTCGTGTAACCCCATGAGCATTCAGGAGAGCACGTGCACGTTGAGGCATGCTGTTCACGAGATTTGCCAAGGTTTGGACAGGAATCGCTTGCCATGCAGTGACAATAGTCTGCTGCAATTCACGCATCGAGGTCGGCTGCTGGTCAAAGTTGTCGATTTGACGCGTTAATTCTGCCCACAAGTTCTCTATCGGATTCATATCCGGGGACATGGCAGGCCACTCCATATGCACGACACCACAGCCAGCAAGAAAGTGTTGGATCATGCGAGCACGATAAGGCCGTGCATTGTCATCTTGGAAGACAAAGTTTCCTCGAAAGGCTGCACGAGCAAATGGAAGCAATGTTTCTTCCAGAATGGCCCTCTACTTGAACTGGTTCAGGTTTCCATTCAGAACAACCATGTCAGTTTTGCCCCCTGCATGAAAAGCAGCCCAAACGGTCACCCCACCACCTCCAGCTTGGACCCTTGGCACTATACAATCTTCGTTGTGGGCTTCATGAACTTGTCTGTGCACTCAGACGCGGCCATCTTGATGATAGACCAGAAATATAGACTCGTCACTGAAGGTCACGTGATTCCAGTGTCCTGGCTGCCATTGACTGTGCTCTCTGGCCCACTGCAATCGGCGCTTGCTGTGTTGTCTGGTCAGGCGTGGCTTTCTCAGGGGACGCCTGGCACGATAGCCTGCTTGAACCAGTCGTTGGTTGACTAGCCTTCTGGATATAGGCACATTTGTCAGTTGCTGCCACTCAGCCCTAAGCCGATTAGCTGACTTGGTACGGCCATTGCAGACTAACCGGTGCAGCTGGCAATCATCTCTCCTTGTGGTTCTGCGTGGACGTCCTGGCCTCGGTATTGGAGTAGGGACACCCCTCTGAGCATTTCGTTTCAGGATCTTTGACACCTGACCTTGAGTGATGCCATACTGCCGAGCAATAGCACGCTGTTTCATGCCAGAATTTCGTAAAGCCACCACACCATGACAAACAGCATTGTCAAGTTGACGGACAATCTCCAGAGGAAGCGGCAATAACATTTGTAGACGTGCAGCAGTTGTTTTCCACTAATACAGAATGCACAACCCTTATATACCCGATTGTGAAGCCAATCGTCAAACGTACCTGTCCTTACATTTTGTCACGCCACCTGTGATATAATCCTGTTATTGACTTCTTGCTGCGAAAGTCAATCAGTGACATGGTTCTTTCAACAAAGACATCACCGAAGGGTAAAAGAAACTCACCAGATTGATATACTGAGTTCAGAAAGTAAACCCGAGTCAAGAAAAAAAAAATATTCCATATTAAATGCCAAGTCTGTGTCTGTGTGTGTGTGTATATATATATATATATATATATATATATAGTTGCGGTTTTGCGAATAAAGGATGACTCCCCTCATAGGTAGTTGCACCACAACATGTAATCTCGCTTTAGTTCAGTTATTTTTTATTAAATGTAAGCGTAGTCTCCTTTCCTGTGTTGGTATGCGTTGATCAGGCCAGTAAGTTAGGTGTTCTTTGGGCTAGAATGCCATGTGCTAGGCCTGGAACAAGTCTGGAAAGGCCCAAGGGAGGAGCTGCAGGGGGATGGCCGGTAAGCGGCGAGCAGCCAATCGGAGCTCAAGGTGAGTGGCTAACAACAGCCGCAAGAAGAAGGGCTTGGAACATTCGGGTAAGACTGGGGAGGGGCTATATAAAACCCTGCCCCGGGCCCACAGATGTTCGTTCGTTCGGTGGTTCATTGAGAGTTGTGAGACAGCTTTGTGAGTCAGAGCCCCAGTGAGGCACGAGTCACGAGTGAAGTCAGGCGGTTGTTTTTTATAGCCCTCTCTGTGCACAAACTCTCCCTGTGCCCTGCGCTCTGCTGCCTGATAGCGGCGCTTGTGGAGACGATCCATCCCAGGGCCACAGATGCCAGCGAGCTCCCTGCACACGTGCCGCAAACATCCGAGGGCCACGCCCGGCGAGCTGTCCGAGAGCAACCGGCGCCAAGGCGCGTTTGGAGCACAAACTTGTCCGTCCTTCTTTTCCTTGCGTGAGTGAGTGGGGGCCCTTGTCTGGGATTTGTTAAGACTGATTAAGTATCTGCTCTGTGTCTCCTCTCTTTATCCTGATCATTGTACATTGTAAATAAACCTGTGTTCTTCCTTCCATTTGATCGTTCCCGTCCTTTCCAACCATTGGCCTAGCACTGTATGAATAAAACCGCTCAAATCAGGTTCAATAAAAGTAACGGCACAAGTGACATGACACACAAACCGCTTGGCATATCCGATTAGCGTGGCTTGTGTGAGGTCCAGTCCCCGTTGTCGTGGCGGCGTGGGTACTGAAGGTACGTGTGGATTCGACCCGATACCCTTCCGCACGCCCACTATGGGAGTGGCAACTCGGCCTCGTGGACTCGAAGGCCCGAGGGGGAAAAGGGAATAACCCCCCCTCTGTACGTCAACGGGCTTCGAGAGATCCGCAACAAATTGGTGTCCGGGAGTGGGATAATTGGACCTAGAGTGCACTTCAAGCACTCGAAATTACGAGCGCACGAAATTTAATTTGTAAAATCAAATATATATTCGTACGATGGCTGGCCAAGATGGTTAAAGGCCGGAGGGAATAATACACGAGGAAGAACTAATGGCCCAGGACTGGCAGGAACAGTTGGTAGAGGAGGAAATTGAAGAGGGTGCGGCAGTAGAGAAAGAAAATGGCAGAGCCTCGCACGTGGCGGCGGGTACATGCAATTGTTTGTGGCGCAAATGACGGCATACGCCATACGTGAAAGAAATGGGGGACAAATCAACCCGGGATATGAAAGAAATGAAGGGCGAATTGAAAGAAACATTGGATGCCCAGGGGGACAAATCCACCCGGGAAATGAAAGAAATGAGGGACGAAATAAAAGAATCCAGGTGTGAAATGGAAAAGATAAGGGCAGCGTCGAGAAAGGACATTTAAAAAATGGGGGAGGACATTGGGCGCAGGCTGAGCGGGAAGGTCGCGGTGGTACGCGACGAGGTGACGTGGTGCAGAGAACGCGTAGGGAGCGAGCTAGAGCAGAGGGACAGCCAAGTTGACCGGGGCTATGAGAGTCGCGATGCGAGAGGAAAGGGTAGAGAAACTGACGATCGTCGAGTTGGAAAATAAAATTTGGGGGGCGCTGGCAAAGGCTGAATTGGAAAAGGGAATACTAGGGGCGCCGACGATCGTCGTGTTAGAAAAAGAAATAATTGGGGTTAAAAAGACGGGGGTTGAAGAGACAGGGAATAAATCACGGGAGAAGGTGATGGAATGCGCACAAAGTCTGTGTTTGCACCGTGATGCCGTGCTTGCTAACGAAATAAAAAGTTGCAGCTGATGGCAGAGAAGCTGGGGAAGGAAGGCCCTGAGGTGAGTCGCACAAATGGCGGGAATGTGTTTGGTGCGAACGAGGGCTCGGCGCGCTTGGGAGAAAGGCGTAACCCGGCGTTCACGTAGGGCCCATTGTGCGGTGTACGAGTGAGGGTGGTACGATTTGCAAAGGGCCCATTGTGCGGTGTGAGAGGGAGTGCGTGGAGCGAGAGTGTTTTACGGAGTGTGTAAAAGAAAAGTGTGCACCGGAGTGTGCGAGAACTGAGTGTGTGGAAGAAGAATGCACACGGGAGTGTGTGAGAGACGTGTGCACCGGATTGTGTGAGAACTGAGTGTGTGGAAGAAGAATGCACACCGGAGTGTGTGTGGGAGGAGTGTGCACCGGAGTGTACAACAGAGTGTGTGAGAGACGAGTGTGCACCGGAGTGTGCGATGACAAAGTGTGTGGAAAAAGAGTGCACACCGGAGTGTGTGTGGGAAGCATGTGCACCAGAGTGTGCGAAAGCTGAGTGTGTGAAGGGCATGTGTGCGCCTGGGTGTGCGAGTGTGGATTGGGTCGCGAGGTGCGAGGACGCGGCTCAAGCATCGACACCGACCGGGGTAGCGCCTAGCGGGACGAATAGCATATGTGAGCCCCCGGTGAGTTGTGTGGTGCAGGGACCGGAGGGGATTGGTGCCGCGTCGGTCTCATGAGGACCGGCGTGCACGATTCGTGCCTCCGGCCCCCGCACTGTATGGTTGATGCCGTATGGCGGCAAGGCCGATCGGCCGGTTTCAAGTGGAGGTAGGAGTTGTCAGAGCCATTCACCTTATCGGGTGAGGTGCACTGACTGTGGCCGGTTGGGTCACCGTGTGTGGGACCGCGAGGGCCCGTGCAGGGATGGAGCCCGGCACCTGGGCCCATCAATCCCTCCCCCCTTGGATCGAAAATGCCGGGCGGACACCACATACAGGCGACCAACCACCCGCATGGATTGCTCGGCCCTTCGAGGCCGAGCTGTGACAACGTACCTCCACATGGAGGGGCTCGTAGCATAGGGGACTGAAGAGTAGTGTACCCCACATGGGGGAATGGTAGTGTAACCATTCCTCCCATGGGGGGGGGGGCATGCGCATTAGTTTAGGGGGATGGCAGTGTTAGGCCCATGGAGGGGCCAGCAATGTTTGCCTCCATGGGGCACCGAAGCTAGCCGAGGGAGGGCGAGGATAATGATAGGGATTTAGAAGACTGTAGGGACAATAATTAAGTAGTGACACCTGAACTGTAGAGGGGACGCAGAGAGTTCAGGTGGTTGATAAGAAAAAGGGAGGGCATAGTGTAAAGGGACAACGGGGAAGCACGAGTTTTAGGGGAAATCAGTTAGGTAGATGATGCTGTGTGTTTGAGGAATTGTGTAATGGTGTGTAAAAGTAGTGTTGTGAGAAAAGTGGTGTGCAAGATATTTGGTGCATGAAATAAATGGTGTGAGAGTAAATTGTGTGGAATGTTTGGTGTGGAATGCATGGTGCGAAGGAAAGAATGGGGGGAAGTGGAACCCATTCACAAAAGACCGGGGGGGGGGGGGGGAGGGTAGTGTAAAGCCAGGTAGAGGGCATTGGTAAATTGCATGGATATTGACACCTGTGGTGCGGGTAGTAGGAAGTAGTGTTTTGGAGGGTGCAGTAGTCTGTGGAATGGCTGGGCGTGTGGCTTAATTGGTGCGTATGGTTATTGGGGCACTCCGCCACTGGTAGTTTGTCAGCCAGGTGAGGCCGCAGGTAGGCTCTGGGAGCCGGTTAGGTTAGTTTGTGAGTGGGGCCCGAGGATCCCAGGGGAGGACCCGGGTTGCCCGATGCCAAGGTGGGCATAGAGGGGATAAGTGCCAGGGAGGGCCTTCCCCAGTTAGGTAGTCGCAGGAGCAGGAAAGCTCAGGAGGCGGCTTCAGTGGCGGAGGTGCGCAGGTAAGTAGACCTGCTGGTAGAGCCACATGACCCAGCCCCGAAATTGTGCGAGGGCACGAGCAGAAAATTTGTGGGGGTGAGACCCAAATTCGGAGCGCACCACAGTGTGGGCAATGGGTATTTGGGTTGGCAGAACCACATAGTTTAAAGAGGCCGATTGGCAGGGTACGACCCCGGGTAGTTTAAAAGAGTAATGTTATTAGAGTAGTTAGGATGTAAGAAATCCCTTCGCACCATCCACAGCCAGTCTCCGAGGAGGACGAGCTCCACACCGAGGCTATGTATGCTGATTGAGTAGCAAGATGCATCATGACGTAAGTGAGACATTGTTATGTTCCATCCCTTCCTTCCTGGGAGGGATTGGGAGACTAATTTGGCATAGAGGGGGATATGGGAGACAATACATAGAGACGGATTGTAAATACAAGGGGGGCTAGGGTAGTGTAGCCAACGGTGGGGGGTATGGACGGCTAGGGACGAGTTTGCTCTGCTCGCTCTCCCGCGTCCCTCGCATCGCACCAGGCATGGTGGTGCCTTGTCACCTTGGTGTTCGTGGCCACTGTGTCCTTTCCGTTTGCTTGTTGCGCTTCGTCTTCCCTCCCCGCCCCAGGACCATTTTGGAGGCCGAACTGCACAGCATCCATTCTGCACCCTTGCTACACCTGTGCAGCCGAACTGTGCAGCACCTTGCTGCCAGTCATTTTGCTGCACCCTTGCTATACATGTGCAGCACTTTGCTGCCTAACCCCCCTTGCTGCACCTTTGTCACACTTGTGGACCACAAGCCTTGTGGCTTGCACCTCTGCTGAGCAGCATCTTGCTGCAAAATCATCTTGCACCTTCAGACCACTTGTTGAGTGGCACTGACACCATGCAGTTGGACCACATGAGAGTGGCCCTGCTGGCCAATGAAAAAGCAATTGTTTGCTATTGTGTGCTAGTTGTGAAGATGGAAGATTAGATGGCCCTGATGCTTCATATGGCCTGTATGCCGGTCAGGGCCAGACGGTTTTGTTAGCCGCCCACAGAAGACGCAAGATTCAAGATGCAAGCAGCAAGTGCCATAATGAGTGTGATTTTCTCTCCTCCAATCTCTTTTCCAAAGTGCAGGTCCTGGGTCGTAGAAATGTAAATAAAGATCACGTTCTGTGCATGTAAATATAAGAATGTTGCCCACCGGCTATGTGTTTAGTTTGTAAATTCCGAAAATACCCGGATAGTTGTGGGTGTGTGTCTGTTAGAGTAGCTGCTCAACACATTAGGGGGGACATATTTAGTGTAAAAAAATGTCGCCGACATGGGTCAGAATAAATGCTAGGGGGATTACACCAATGTGTCACATTTAAAAGTAATGGTAAATTTGCATGCCAGGCTCTACCGGTCGTTCCACTGTTGGGGTCGACTCGGGCCAAGTCTGGTGAGAGAGGGGGGTAGTGTTGTGGTTTTGCGAATAAAAGATGACCCCCCTCACAGGTAGTTGCACCACAACATGTAGCCTCGCTTTAGTTTAGTTATTTCTTATTAAATGTAAGCGTAGTCTCCTTTCCTGTGTTAGTGTGCGTTGAGCAGGCCAGTAAGTTAGGTGTTCTTTGGGCTAGAATGCCATGTGCTAGGCCTGGAACAAGTCTGGAAAGGACCAAGGGAGGAGCTGCAGGGGGATGGCCGGTAAGCGGCGAGCAGCCAATCAGAGCTCAAGGGGAGTGGCTAACAACGGCAGCGAGAGGAGGGGCTTGGAACATTCGGGTAAGACTGGGGAGGGGCTATATAAAACCCTGCCCCGGGCCCGCAGAGGTTCCTTCGTTCGGTGGTTCGTGGTTCATTGAGGGTTGTGAGAGAGCGTTGTGAGTCAAAGCCCCAGTGAGCCACGAGTCACGAGTGAAGTCAGGCGGTTTGTTATAGCCCTCTCTGTGCACGAACTCTCCCTGTGCCCTGTGCTCTGCTGCCTGATAGCGGCGATTGTGGAGACGATCCATCCCGGGGCCACAGACGCCAATGAGCTCCCTGCACACGTGCCGCGAACATCCGAGGGCCACGCCCGGCGAGCTGTCCGGGAGCGACCGGCGCCAAGGCGCGTTTGGAGTGCGAACTTGTCCTTCCTTCTTTTCCCTGCGTGAGTGAGTGGGGGCCCTTGTCTGGAATTTGTTAAGACTGATTAATTATCTGTTCTGTGTCTCTTCTCTTCATCCGGATCATTGTACATTGTAAATAAACCTGTGTTCTTCCTTCCATGTGATCGTTCCTGTCATTTCCAACCATTGGCCGAGCAATGTATGAATAAAACCGCTCAAATCGGGTTCAATAAAAGTAACGGCACAAGTCACATGACATGCAAACCGCTCGGTGTATCCGATCAGCGTGGCTTGTGTGAGGTCCAGTCCCCATTCTTGTGGCGGCATGGGTACCGAAGGTACATGTGGATTCGACCCGATACCCTTCCGCATGCCCGCTACGGGTGTGGTGACTCGACCTCGTGGATTCGAAGGCCCGAGGGGGAAAATGGAATAACCCCCCCCCCCCCCCTCTGTACGTCGACGGGCTTCGAGAGATCCGCAACAATTAATATATATATATATATCTATATATATATATATATATATATATATATACATTGTAACAGTATATATACAGTATATATACACAGTCACGTGAAAAAGTAAGTGCACCACATGTAAAGTTTTGACTTTTTCAAAATATTTCAACATACAGCTATTTGATCTTCATTTCAACAATATTGATAGATAAAGATGATATAATATAACAAATATCATGAAACATTTACATTTTGTCGTCCATTGTATAATTTAAATAAACATAAATGCAAATTTCGCATGTGGAAAAAGTAAGTACACCCTTGGGTCTAAGAGGTGGTATTGCCCCCTTTGGCAGAAACAACCTCAAGTAGGCGTTTCTTATAACTGTCTACCAGTCTCTGACATCAACTGGGAGAAATTTTTGCCCACTCCTCCATGCAGAATTCTTTCAGCTGTGCGATGTTTGAGGGGTTTCTTGCATGCATATCTCGTTTAAAATCCCCCCACAACATCTCGATGGGATTTAGATCCGGGCTTTGACTTGGCCATTCCAGAACCCTCCATTTCTTTCTTTTCAGCCATTCCTTGGTGGATTTACTGGTATGTTTAGGGTCATTGTCATGTTGCAAGGTCCGCCTTCGGTTGAGCTTCAACTTTCTGACAGATGGCATCGCATTATCCTCAAGCACCCTCTGGTACAATGAAGAATTCATAGTGGATTATATGATGGTGAGCTGCCAAGGCCCTGATGCAGCAAAGCTGCCCCAAACCATAATATTTCCACCACCATGCTTTACAGTTGGTATCAGGTTCTTGTGGTCAAATGCTGTCTTTGGTTTTCGCCAAACATGTCTCCTGGTACTGTGGCCAAATAGCTCTACCTTTGACTCATCTGTCCAGAGCACATTGTTCCAGAAGTGCTGGTCTCTGCCTCGGTGTTCATTGGCAAACTTTAATCTTGTCCTGATGTTCTTTCTGGACAGCAAAGGTTTCCTCCTGGGCACACCTCCCATGTAGATCCAATTTGTGCAGCCTATTTCTTCTGGTAGACTCGTGCACTTTGACATCAACAGTGGCATGAGCTACCTTTAGGTCCCGTGATGAGATTCTGGGGTTCTTAGAGACTACTTTCAGCATCTTGCGGTCTGCTCTCGGGCTGAACTTGCTGGGGCGGCCTGGCCTGAACAAGTTGGCAGTTGTTTGGATTCTTTTCCATTTGTAGATGATCTTCCGGACAGTCGAATGATTGATTTCAAATTGTTTGGAGATATTTTTAAATCCCTTCCCAGACTCTTAGGCATCTATAACTTTCTTTCTGAAGGCATCAGAGAGCTCTTTTGATCTGGGCATGGTGACGCCGCACACTTCAACAACAAAGAGCAAACCAAACTAAATGTCTGGGGTTTAAATAAGACAGGTTCCTCCAAGATACTCTCTAACGTTGTTCTAATCATTTGCACCTGAGCTGGTGCACCTGGTTCTAATTTTAGGTATTTGAAGTAGTGATAAATGTCGGGGTGTACTTACTTTTTCCACATGTGAAATTTGCATTTATGATTATTTAAATTATACAATGGACTCCAAAATGTAAATGTTTCATGATATTTGTTATATTATATCACCTTTATCTATCAATATTGTTGAAATGAAGATCAAATAGCTGTTTGTTGAAATATGTTGAAAAAGTCAAAACTTTACATGGGGTGTACTTACTTTTTCACGTTACTGTATATACACTACTGGGCAAAAGTTTAAGAACGCCTCAATTTTTCCAGTTTTTATTGAAATTTATGCAGTTTAATTTCCGGTGAATAACCTGAAATGGTACAAAGTTAAGCAGTAAACTGCTCGAGGTATAAAAAATAAAGTTTAGGTTCGCAAAAACGGGAAACTAATGTAAATTGCACAGTTGCATTGTAAAAAAAGGCCTTCTTCAGGAAACAAGTGATGGGTTAACAACTTACAGATGTTCTGCAGCAATGTAAGTAAATTAAGCCTTGAAAGTTGATGCAAACAATTCCTACAGGTGTTCCAACCTTTGCCAATTACTTCATTACAAACCCCCTGTCTGTATAAAAGCTGTATTGGAACAGACTGTTATTACACCCTCTGAAGCATTATTTGGACAATATTGCACTGCAGGAAGTAGTATATTGGAAACTGGAGGAAACTCTGACAGGAAGAGGTCTGGCAGACCCAAAGCCACAACAGAATCAGAAGACAAGTTTCTGAGAGTCAACAGCTTGCGTGATAGGTGGCTAACAGGACAACAGCTTCAAGCACAGCTTAACACTGGTCGAAGTAAGCAAGTCTCAGTTTCAACTGTGAAGAGAAGACTTCGAGCTGCAGGTTTGACAGGTCGAGTGGCAGTAAGAAAGCCATTGCTAAGATGGCAAAATAAGAAAACGAGGCTTGCCTGGGCCATGAAGCACCGCCAGTGGACTTCTGAAGACTGGAAGAACGTCTTATGGACCGATAAATCAAAATTTAAAATCTTTGGTTTATCACGCAGGATTTTTGTACACAGTCAGGTAGGCGAAAGGATGGTTCCTCAGTGTGTGACACCAACTGTCAAACATGGAGGAGGAAGCGTGATGGTCTGGGGCTCTTTTGCTGGATCCAGAGTCGGCGACTTGCACAGAGTGACAGGCACCCTGAACCAAAAGGGCTACCACAGCATTTTGCAGCACCATGCAATACCCTCTGGTATATGCCTAGTTGGTCAGGGGTTCATTCTACAGCAAGATAATGACCCTGAACACACCTCAATGCTATGTCAAAACTACCTTCAAGGAAAAGATGGTAGGCTTCAAATCATGGAATGGCCAGGACAGTCTCCAGACTTAAACCCCATCGAGCTGGTTTGGGATGAACTGGACAGAAGGGTGAAAGCAAAGCAATCTTCAAGTGCAACACATTTGTGGGAACGAGACAACAGTGTTGGGAAGAACTTCGCGAACAAAATTTGATTTCCATTGTAGAAAGAATGCCACGAGTGTGTTCGGCGGTTATATCTGCAAAAGGAGGCTACTTTGCCGAGTCAAAAATTTAAATTAAATTTTGTTAAACAAAATGATTCTATGATTTATTTTTTTTATCTCAAACTGTTTATTTGTTCTGTGCTTAAATTCTGAGTACATCGAGACATTAAACTGCGTAAATTTCAATAAAAACTGGAAAAATTGAGGTGTTCTAAAGAGTTGTGTGCAGCAGGGACCGGAGGGAATCCGTGCTGCATCACTCTCACAAGGATCGGCGTGCACGATTCGTACTGGCCCCCGCACTGTATGGTTGGTGCCGTGACGTGGCAGCAAAGGCGATCGGCGAGGTTCAAGGGGAGGTAGGAGTTTTCGGAGCCGCGCACCCTCTCAGGTGCGGCGCTCCGACCGTGGCCGGCTGGGTCACCGTCCGTGGGACCGCGAGGCCCCACGCAGGGATGGAGCACTGCACCTCGGCCCATCCATTCCTCCCCCCTTGGATCGAAAATGCCGGACGGGCACCCCATACAGGCGACCAACCACCCGCATGGATTGCTCGGCCCTTCGAGGCCGAGCCGTGATGACAACGTACATCCACTTGGGGGGCTCAAGTGTAGCGGACTGTGGAGAGTAGTGTACCCCACGTGGGGGAATGGTAGTGTCACCATTCCTCACACGATGGGGCCCATGAGCATTAGTTTAGGGGGATGGCATTGATAGGCACATGGGGGTGCCAGCAATGTTTGCCTCCTTGGGGCACCGAAGCCAGCCGAGGGAGGGCTAGGATAATTGTTAGGGATCTAGCAGACGGTAGGGACAGAGATTTAAGTAGTGACACCTGTACTGTAGAGGGGACGTAGGTAGCTTCGATGGATGATAAAGAAAAAGGGAGTGCATAGTTTAAAGGGACGACGGGGAAGCACGAGTTGTCGGGGAAGTAGTCAGCTAGATGATGCTGTGTGATTGAGGAATTGTGTGGTAGTGTTTGAGACAAAAGGAAGTGTTGAGGTGTGTGAGAAAAAGGGGTGCGAGATAAAAGGTGTGGAAGTAATTGGTGTGTGAATATTTGGTGTGAGAATGCTTGGTGTGGAATAAAAGGTGTGGAATGCATGGTGCGAAGAATCGAATGGGGGGAGAGTGGAACCCATTCGTGAAAGCCCGGGGGGGGGGGGTAGTGTAAAGCCAGGTAGAGGGCATAGGCAAAATTTGTATGGATATTGACACCTGTGGTGCAGGTAGTAGAAAGAAGTGCTTTGTTGGGTGCATGAGTCAGTGACATGGCTGGGCGTGTCGCTTAATTGGTGCGTATAGTTATTAAGGCACTCTGCCACTGGTAGTTTGTCAGCCAGGTGAGGCCGCAGGGAGGCTCTGGGAGCCTGTTAGGTTAGTTGTTGAGTGGGGCCCGAGGATCCCAGGAGAGGACCCGGGTTGCCCAATGCCAAGGTGGGCACAGAGGGGGTAAGTGCCAGAGAGGGCTTTCCCCAGTTAGTGTAGTCGTGAAGAGCAGGTAAGCTTGGGTGGCGGCTTCAGTGGCGGAGGTGCGCAGGTAGATGGACCTGCTAGTGGGGCCACATGACCTAGCCCCGAAATTGTGCGAGGGCACAGACTGAAAATTTGCGGGAGTGTGACCCAAATTCAGAGAGCACCACAGTGTGGGCAATGGGAATTCGGGTTCTTAGAACCACATAGTTTAAAGAGGATGATTGGCAGGGTACGACCCTGGGTAGTTTAAATGAGTAAACGTTACTAGAGTAGTTAGGATGAGAAATCCCTTCGCACCATCCACAGCCAATCACCAAAGAGGGGAGCTCCACACCAAGGCTCTGTGCACTGTTTGAGTCGTGAGACACATCAGGATGTAATGAGACATTGTGTTTGTTCCATCCCTTCCTTCCTGGGAGGGATTGGGGGACGAATTCGGAATTAGAGGGGGATATGGGAGACAGGATGTAGTGACGGATTGTAAATACAAGGGGGGCTAGGGTAGTGTACCCAAAGGTGGGGGGTACGGACGGTTAGGGACGAGCCTGCTCTGCTCGCTCTTCCGCGTCCCTCGCGCCGCCCCGCCTTGTTTTCTGTGTGCCATTGCGTCTTTTCTGCTTGCTTGTTGTGCTTTGTCTCTTCCCCTGCCCCAGGACCATTTTGGAGGCTGAACTGTGCAGCACCATCGACCTGTGCAGCATTCCTTCTGCACCTTGCTGCGGGGTCATTGTCACCTGTGCAGCTGAACTGTGCAGCACCTTGCTGCCATGTCCTTTTGTTGCACCCTTGCTGCACATGTGCAGACGACTTGTGCAGCATTTTTGCTGCCACAAACCTTTTGCTGCACCCTTGTCACTCATTAAGGACCACAAGCCTTGTGGTCTTGCACCTCTGTTGTGCAGCATCTTGCGGCAAAATCATCTTGCACCTTCAGACCACTTGGTTGAGTGGCATTGATGCCACACAGTTGGACCACGTGAGAACAGCCCTGCTGGCCAAATAAGAGCATTTTTGTGCATTTTATTATTGTGTGCTAGGGACGAGAAGTTCTGCAAGTTGGTTGGCCCCGATGCTTCAAATGGCCTGCATGCCGGTCAGGGGGCCAGCCGGTTTGATAGACGCACACGGAAGAAGCAAGAAGCAAGAAGATGCAATAAGCAAGCAGCAAGTGCCATTTATGAGTGTGTTTTTGCTGTGTTTTCTCTCCCCTCCAATCTTCTCTTCCAAAAAGAACAGGTCCTGGGTCATAGAATTGTAAATATACGTGCTTGTAAATATAAGAATGCTGCCCACCGGATTATGTGTTTAGTTTGAAAATTCTGGAAATACTCGGGTAGTTGTGGGCGTGAAACTGTTAGGAAGCTGCTCAACGCAATAGGAGGGACATATTTAGTGCTAGAACTGTCGCACACATGGGTCAGAGTAAATGGTAGGGGGAACCCCCCCTGTGTCACATTTAAAAGTAAGGTTAATTTTGCATGTCAGTCTCTACCGGTCGTTCCATTGGTAGTTTCGACTCGGGACGAGTCTGATGAGAGAGGGGTTTAGTGTTGCGGTTTTGGAATAAAGGTTAATTCCCCCTCATAGGTAGACGCACCACAACATGAAGCCTCACGATAGTTCAGTTATTTCTTAGTGAATGTCAGCGTCGTCCTTTCCTGTGTTTAGTTTTGCGTTGGGTAGGCCAGTGAGCTTAGGTGTTCTTTTGGCGCTTTGCTTTGGTGCTTTTGGTTTGGCGCTGAAATGCCACGTGGCAGGCCTGAACAAGTCTACCGAGGCCGAAGGGAGGTGCGGCAGGAGGAGTGGTCGGTAAGCATGAGCCGCCAATCAGGGCGCGAGGGGAGTGGCTAACCACGACGACCAGAGGAGGGGTTTGGAACATTTGATTCGGGCCGGGGAGGGGCCATATAACCCTGCTCCGAGCTCCCCCACCTCAGATGGGTCGAGTTCCCCGAGATGAGCAGGAGTTGAGTTGGCAGTTGAATTGAGTAAGAGAAGTTCTCGGTCAGAGTCGTGTGCAAGTTACAGTTCCTTGTGAGACGATTTACAGTTCCCGTGAGAGCGAGTTGGGTTGAGCTTGAGAACGTGAGTGGAGCTGCAGGACGAACGAATTGAATTGCCGATTGTACACGAACTTTCCCCGTGCCCTGTGCTCTGCGCTGTATTAATCGCGCGCTCGAGAGGGCGACCCGCACCGGGCCACAGACGCGCGATTTCCTCCTGCCTGCTTTCGCCTGCTTACGTGCCGTGAACATCGGAGAGCCACACCGGGCGAGCTGTCCCAGAGCGACTGACGGCGAATCACGCTTGGTGCGCGAACATTCTCCTCTTTTTCTCTCCGTGTGAGTGAGTGGGCCCGTGTCTGGGCATAAATAAGATTGATTAAGCTCTGCTCTGTGTCCCCTTTCCTCCTTCATTCTGAATCATTGTACAGTGTAAATAAATCGTGTTCTTCCTCTGATTTGACCATCCTGTCCCTTCCATCCATTGGCTTCGCATGGTACGAATAAAACCGCTCGAATCGGGTTCCAATAAAAGTAACAGCATGAGTCACATGATACGCATACAGCTCGGGCGTACTCGATTAAGTGTAGCTAGTGCGAGGCTCGATCCCCGCTTTCGTGGCAGCGTGGGTTAAAGGTACGTGCGAATTTGTCCCGATACCCTTTTTCACCTTTGCCCAGAAGTGGCGATGCGGCCTCGCGGACCCGAAGACCCAAGGGGGAAAAAGGGGGTTTAACCACCCCCCCCCCCCTGTAACGGGAACTGGCTTCGGAAAAATCCGCAACAATATATATATATATATATATATATATATATATATATATATATATATATATATATATATATATATACCTGCCAGTGCGGTACATGGGGTCGAAACTTGCTACGGTGCTTCGCATGCAGGGAGTGTGTCCACCATCCATCGGGTTGATGTTTACCTGGAGAATCCATTTGCCAGCACTGGTAGTTGTACGACGTTAAATATTCCATTGTTTCTTTCCCAAAGTGGATGGGAGTTATCGCTGGTACTCTGAACAAATTCCAAGCATAAAATGCTGTTGGTAGATTGACAGTATCAATCCGCCAGGGGAATTACTAAAACCAGGAGACCTGAAAAGCATGACTGTTCTGAACTCCAAAACGATGCTGATGGGATTGTTTTATCAGTCAGTTTGGTGAATGTCAGCAGAAGAAAATTTGATTGCTATTTTATTACCTGCGCAACCAAAGGTGGGTGGAGGTTGTGTTTTCACTCCTGTCTGTCTGTTTGTTTATCTGTGAGCAAGATATCTCAAATCGTTGTGGACTGATTCAGACGAAATTTGGCAGAGATGTAGCGTATGTGACAAGGACGAAATGATTACATTTTGGTGAAGATCAGGATCCGGCTACTAGAATTTTAAAGTGATTCTTCCCCATTGGTGGATAGGGCCAAAAAAGATATATAGCAGGATATCTCAAAAAGTTGTGAACGGATTTGGACGAAACTTGGTGGACCGGTTGTGTGTCTGACAAGGACAAATAGGTAATGTTTTGGTGAAAATCTGAATATGGATTCGGATATGATAATTATTTTTTTTTTCAGTGATTTTTCACCATTGAGTGATTGGGCTAAAACCAACATATAGCAGGATATCTCAAAAAGTTATGTATGGATTTGGACGAAACTTGGTGGACAGGTTGTGTGTGACAAGGAAGAATCCATTCAATTTTGGTGAAGATCCGGATCCGGATCCAGCTGGTAGAATTTTTTTTAGTGAATCTTCACCATTGAGTGATATGAACAACCAGGCGGAGGTTTACTCGCTACTGAATGCCGTTCTAGTATAATGCTGTGTTGTTTTGAAGGATGCTAAATGTGTTTTTAAAATGTTTTTTAAATGTGTTCATGTTTTTGAAGGATGTTGTGTGCGCCATCCGTCGGTCACAGCATGAGGCAGGAATTTCCTCTGGCAGTGATCTATCAAATGCGACTTCCCAAACTACCAACAGTGCAGTCGTTCCGTTTTGAGCTAAATGACAGTTTCACGGACAAATCGTTTCGGAATCGATCAAATCCCCAAATCGTTTTTCCTCCGATCAGTGTTAAATGTCATCAGCGAGCGATCATCAGTACCTGCACCACGTGTGTAAGTTCAGAGGGCAACTCGTTGCGTTCGGGTTGTAATACGCATGCGTGAACTTGTTGATGACTTTATTTCAACTCACATAGCCATGCTCCATGGTAAGGTTCCACATGGACAACTGTTAAATAAATGAAAAGGAAGGAACATTAAGAAATGAACGGCACAAAAATGGTAAATACTATACAGCTAAAAGGAATAAACAATACAATAGCAAAATCAAAAGTCAACCAGAACGGCACTCAGTAGCGAGCACAACCCTCCACCTGGTTGGCCATATCACTCAATGGTGAAGAATCACTTAAAAAATTATACTAGCTGGATCCGGATCTTCACCAAAATCGAATCATTTCGTCCTCGTCACATGCGCTACATCTCCACCAAATTTCGTCCGAATCCGTCTACAACTTTTTGAGATATTTTGTTCACATACAAACGGACAGACAAAAAGGGGTGAAAACATAACCTCCATCCACATTTTGTGGCGAAGGTAACTATATAAACCCACGTGCCATTTCGGCAAACACACGTGATGTGCACACGACCTAGCCGCATAGGCTACGTTGGTTACCTGACAGGAGTAATTTCCCTGTCAGTGGATCATGGGGACTCACTCCTATTGAGAGGAGTGGTCCAATGGTATGACCATGCATTGTGGCCCTACGGGGTCAGGATTCATGTGTTTGAATGACCATGTGCTTCAGCCTTGGGGTTGAGGGCGCATGTGTAATGTTAATGGGACAGCCTTGATAGACGGTGTGCCTTGGCCATGGGGTCAAGGTGCATGTCCAAGGCTGTTCAAATGTTTGATGTTTTAAAACCTTTTTTCATCGTAAAAAAGGCAGGCCTTAGCTCTGGCCTCATAAGAGCCCAAAACCAAATTAGCGGCAATTCAAATGAAACGTCTTTGTAATCTACTTACTACTATTTATTATCCCTTCACCCTCCGAATATTCTTCAGCACTTTATAGATTCATTCCACAGGATGCTTCGCTGGAGTCTTGATAGCAACAACTTCATTAAGCTTCAATGCTCGTTCACGTGAAGTCGGTCCTTCACCAAGCAGAACCGACGTCATCAAAACCCACGTGACCATAAGCTGAATACACAAATACAAGGTTATAAGGCCGAATTAACAATGTGGGGTTCAAACCCATTATCGAGGTATCAGTACCTGCACCACTTAGGATTTAAACCAATCATCAAGGTTATTGAGATCATCAGTACCTCCACCACGTGGAGTCCAAACCGATCATCAAGGTCATTGAGGTCATCAGTACCTGCACCACGTGGAGTCCAAACCGATAATCGAGGTCATTGAGGTCATCAGTACCTGCACCACGTGAAGTCCAAACCGATAATCGAGGTCATTAAGGTCATCAGCACCTGCACCACGTGGAGTCCAAACCAATCAGCAAGGTCATTGAGGTCATCAGTACCTGCACCACGTGGAGTCCAAACCGATCATCAAGGTCATTGAGGTCATCAGTACCTGCACCACGTGGAGTCCAAACCGATAATCGAGGTCATTAAGGTCATCAGCACCTGCACCACGTGGAGTCCAAACCAATCAGCAAGGTCATTGAGGTCATCAGTACCTGCACCACGTGGAGTCCAAACCGATCATCAAGGTCATTGAGGTCATCAGTACCTGCACCACGTGGAGTCCAAACCGATAATCGAGGTCATTGAGGTCATCAGCACCTGCACCACGTGAAGTCCAAACCGATAATCGAGGTCATTAAGGTCATCAGTACCTGCACCACGTGGAGTCCAAACCAATCATCGGGGTCATTGAGGTCATCAGTACCTGTACCACATGGGGTCCAAACCGATCATCAAGGTCATTGAGGTCATCAGTACCTGCACCATGTGGGGTCCAAACCGATCATCGAAGTCATTGAGGTCATCAGTACCTGCATCACATGGAATCCAAACCAGTCATTGAGGTCATCAATATCTGCACCACGTGGGGTCCAAACCGATCATTGAGGTCTTAGGTACCCGCACCACGTGGAGTCCAAACCGATCATCGAGGTCATCGAGGTCATCAGTACCTGCACCAAGTGGGGTCCAAACCGATCATCGAGGTCATTGAGGTCATCAGTACCTGCACCACGTGGAGTCAAAACCAATCATCGACGTTCATGACGTCAAAACAATTCCTGCATGGTTCATGTGCAAAAGGAACTTTTTGTGTACGTGACATTACTGCTCATCTATTTATTAAATACGAAATATGGCAGAAATTTTGACTCGTTCCCCGTTTGTTCCATACATACAGTAATACCTGTTCCATTTAGTTCTCATTTCTCCCAAACCCACTTAACCTCGATTCTCTCTCCAATCATGGGACAAAAATTAATTGAGAAAATAAAATTTTTCTCATTTGAACTCCGCCAACATTCCTCACCCCCTCCGTGCCTTGTGCACTTGATATGGTGCAGCTTCGATTCCATGACTGCTCAGAAATCTGCCCCGGAGAAGAAATGGTCACCATCGGGTATGTTTACCCCCAAAAGGAGATTACGAAGCCCCGTCGACCATAACGATACGGGACCACCACTGGCCTCTGTGCGTACGTAATAAATAGACGACTCCCAAGTCCTAACATGCCTGAATATTCACCGTGAGGACAAATAATAATAAATGTGAAACCGATTTTGTTCGATTCCAAAATTTCATGAACACCAAGTTCTGCGTAATCAGCGATTACCGATGCTAACACCAAAATACCTCCGAGTATCGACGATATTCTCGCGATATTTGAAGCACGACGACCGATCTTGGTTGACGTTGGAAAGAAAACGAAGAGCACGTGGTTTATTCGATGCCGCGATCCCGCAGGTGTTTTACATAATTACCTGGATGTATTAAACTCGGCCTCCGTCGAGAGCTTAACCGGTGGATGTCCCACGCCACAGGTAGCGCACTTATCTTTGAGCTGGCCAGGCTGGGTTCCATTCCAAACCCGACGATAAACGGTTCGATTGGTCTTTCGGAGTCGGGACGTTGCATCACGAAGCGTCGCTCAGTCTTCGGATCAGACGTTAAGCCGGATATCCCATCTGCTAACAATACCTGGCGGACGTTTAATAAAGATCCCACGGTCATGTGTGTACCGATGAGAAATAGGTGAGTTGTCGTTTCCCACCAGAAACGAATTACTAATTTCTGCTGAAGTAACTTTTAGTCGAACGCCCTGGCCAGCCGAGTGGTGAAAGCCTTGGGCCAAAAACTTTCACCAGCCGACCTCACAAGAAGGTGGGAATAATTGGGGGTTGTTAAGGTTGTGGCCGTCGTGGTTGGATAAGTAAACACCTGTGTTTTCACGGCAACCGTGTTGATTTAGCGCGTCATTAAACCAAAACTGATACAAAAACGGATCGACGATGTTATTCCAAGCATGAGGCCAACTGCACTCATCACCTCCACCGCGTGACCCTCAGTTTAAAAACGCGCTCGCTAACTACACCGCCAAGGTTATAATACACAACTGAGAAAGATATTACAGACTACCAAACATGAACATCCCCTGTAACACACAAACAGATAAACACACACACACACACACACACACACACACACACACACACACACACACACACACCTACATACACATGCACTTACAGACACATACACACAAATACACCAACACACACACGGATACACACATATACCTACATATACATGCACTCACAGACAGATACACACACATACACCTACATACACACATACATACACCTACAATCCTACATATATACACAGACAGACACACATACACATGCACACAGACAGATATACACACACATACACAGACACCACACATACACACACACACACACACACACACACACACACACACACACACACACACACACACACACACACACACACACACATACACCTACATACACAGACACACACATACAGATAGACACATAAATACACACAGACACACACACAACCTACATAGACATATACTCACAGACACACACAGACAGATACACACACACATACACATACATACACAGACACACACATACACATACACAGACAGATAGACACATACATATACACAAACACACACACACACACACACACACACACACACACACACACACACACACACACACACACATACACCTATAAATACACACACAGACAGATACACACACACACACACACACACACACACACACACACACACACACACACACACACACACACACACACACGTTCCACAAGACCACTATCGCCATCCCCGCCCCTTCATTTGAAGAGCTGGATACGTCGGCCCCACTGACCTGCCCCTGCCATCTCCATGGGACTCCTCCCGTGATTCCCTGATGTTGACCAGGCGTGAGCAGCTCCTTGGTCATTCGATCGGACGCCGGGACACAAGACTCATCATGTCGCGCCGCAGCGTCGCTTTGGCCCTGGCGTTCTGCTCTCTCATCCTTACCTGTGAGTTTAAAAGTTCACCAAACTAAATTTTATAACGTCTTTTTGAATGAAATACACCTTTGTAGTCTGAAATTTTGTAGCAATGGACACATTTAGACGTACAGACTCGAACCCAACAGTTTGTGGCAATACTCTTTTGTATCACGTGGTCTTTTACGTGGAGTCTCGTCGTCTTTTGTTTTTTCACCTGAATTTATTTCAACGCCCCCTGGTACAGGTGGATAGGTGAACTACAGTTAAGCTGGACCTACGTCCAGGTGTACCTACAGAGTTTTGCTTTTTTGAAATCCCATGCATTTCCCGACGGCCCAGACGCAGGATTTGCGGTGCCAGGAAATTGAGACATGATTCCTCACCGGGACATTTCGTCCCGTGACCATCGTCGACCACCCTGCGTCACCTCGTGATCATCATCATGGCATCCGCAAACGGGAAACGTGTTTCACGCTCAGAGCGCACTCACGCACGCACTCAATGCGCATTCGCACTACTCGTGACGTCGGCCCTTTGTCATCTTAATAAGAACCTTTTCAACATTCCGTTCATAAAGTTGTTTATCCTTGTTTCACGGCCCGGCAGACCGACTGTGGTCCTTATAAAGACCTGCTTTCCAATTTGATCTGAGCAAACTATGAAAGTTACCAGGAGCTACTTATTTCATGGATTCGCTGGAGTGGGGGATGGAGAGGGATTAATCGCGAACATTTGAAGAGAGAAACTGGAGGGAAGGGAGGATGATTGGAGAGAGAAATGAGGGAAAGGGAATGTGGGAGGAATGCTGAGAAATGATAAAGGAGGTAGAGAGGAGGTGGGGAGGAAAGTGAAGGAAAACAAATGAAGGGGCATGTGTGCAGCAAGGGGGGGCTTGGAGGGGCAGCATTGAGGAGTTTGTCGAGGCAGTGGGAGGGATCGAAAATTCCACCATTTATTGCATACGTATAAAATAGATATCCCAAAAGAGAATTTGCTCTCTGCAGATCCTCTTCCTCTTCAACGACCTCATTTTTTCCCAAGTTCTTGTGCGGTCGTCTAGGGAAGGCTTTTGGCCCAAGCCTTGTACGAACCGGCTGGCCAAGCCTGACGCTCGGCATTTGCTGTCTGCCAATATGGTTGTGGAAGTCACGTGATTTTGGTTTATTAAAAAATTAAGGTTGCACGTTTAATACTACACTGTTTGGAGACCAACATTGTCATATTAATAAGTGATACTTCGTTATCACATACAATAGATACCTGCAATAACAAAGCGATCGACAAGGGTAAGTCTCCCCAAGTACCCACAATCCAATGATGGCCATATTATTTTGGGTCCATCATATGATCTTGACCTTCAACATCTAGGGATAGAGTGTGGATTAAGAAAATGTGTTTTCATCTCCAATCTATCCATAAAACTCACATCATAAAAATCAGAGGAAAGTTATTCAAGTTATGATCAAAAAGGTGTTTTAGATAATTAGGTCACAATCGGAAAAAAGTAGGTGAAGGACAGGTGCACAACGTTAGTGCAGGTACACAATTATAATGCAAGAAAATCTTGGAAGACGAAGCGGTCTATGAGGTTCCGCATTGGCAAAATTGACCGATGGCGAAACAACAAATTCTTTTTTTTTTCAGACTGCCATTTGACCTTGACCTTTAACCTGTAGGTGTATTATGTAAATTAAGCGTAAATGCGTTTTCCTCCAGGCTATCTAGGGAGGGCAATTTCACTCTGATCGGCCAAATCTTCGTCGAGTTAAGGTGAAAATGTTAAAATGGCTATAATTAGGTAATGGCCTTAAAATTAGGTCAAGGTGAAAAATTATGTCAACCCCGTGTAGTTTATATTCACATTGTTGCTGCAAAATTTCATTCCGCAAGTCCAGCCTGCTTCGAGATACAGCTCGGAAATTTGGGAAATTAGGAGTGCAGGAATAAAAAAAATTTAAAAAAACCTAAATGGTGTTTTAATATTTCTATGGGTCTAAGAAACTCTGGGGTACTATTAAAAATTGGGGGCGCTAATTATAGAAACAAACCCTATCACGGGTATAGTATAAGCCTCGCCATGTCCTGTAGGTGTAAGGGGTGCTTAATAATCGTTCTTCATCAAAGATTGAGAGGAAAAAATAAGTTGGAAATCTTAAAACAGCCTATTTCAATCTACTGCTGACAAAGGCCTCCTACAACACATGTCGAGAGTTTTTGGGATACCTGCCAAGTGCAGGTTGGTGAGAGTGAGCAGCCATGGGAATCGAAGACAAATGAGGCCGTGGAAACAAGAAAATAAATATTTAACCAGTCAACCAGCAACCACCAAAATTTATTTTGGATTATTTATTATAATTTGATACATATTTTGATTATAATCCATAACACTATGAATATATTTTATATTGAATTCAAATCGAAAGATTCCAACAGCTCGTTCGTTCAACATCCTATTGAGCATCGAAACTAATTGCTGATGCCTTCAGTTTTAAATACTGATATTTGCAATAACAACCATCTTCATAAGTGCGGGTGTGTGTGTGTGTGTGTGTGTGTGTGTGTGTGTGTGTGTGTGTGCACGCGCGCGCGCGCACATGTATGTATGGATGTGTATTTTTGAGTGACGGTTGCGCCTGATACAGTTGAGCTTCAGGACCCACAGTCCTATTTTTTGCTTTTTGTTCCATTGGCTGGTTCTGTTGGGGATTGATTCCCATGGTTTCGCTCTTTCTCTCTCTGTCTCTCATATCAAGCCTTCATTTGGCCAGAATGGCGAGTATACCAACAAACCAGTCTGTTTTTTATTTAAATTTTTTGCAGCTCGAGTCTCTACCTCTGCCACCGAAGGTGGATGGAGGTTATGTTTTCATCCCTCTTTGTCTGTGTATGTGTGTCTGCGAGCAGGATGTCTCAAAAGGTTATCAAATAATTCTGACAAAATTTGATTTTGGGGGCACAAATTAATTAGATTTTGGTTAAGATCCAGATCGGGGTGTGGGTGTGGGTACCTCTCGCACCAGCCATGGCACCTCAGCAAAGGACTTCTGCGATTCATTGGGACTGACACAATCTATCAATTTCCCGACCCGAAAGTCAGTCAACGGAGCATGTTCTTTTCGAGACTTGGCGATGACTAACTTCCCTGCAAATGTCTGCTGCACTTCTCCTCCTCCAATCGGTTCATCTGGTCATTTGCTTGTTAAAGTGGACATCTCTCTGGCCATTCTCAGAGAGCCTCCTCAGCCTCAACAAGTTTGGCATTTCACTCAGGCCAACTGACATTTCTACTGCCTCTGACATCAACCAATCCAGGGAATTCCTCCAAAGTAATCCTCTCTCTCTCTCTCTCTCTCTCTCTCTCTCTCTCTCTCTCTCTCTCTCTATCTCTCTATCTCTCTATCTCTCTATCTCTCTATCTCTCTATCTCTCTCTATCTCTCCCTCTCCACCTTGTCATTAAAGAAGAAAACAGACTCCAGGAGCAGCTGGGATTTACTGGGTAAGGTGGGTACAGAGAGAGATGGGTTAGTGATATAATATTTTGAGGCAAATATAGAGTTGAGGCATTCAGCATTTTCACGTGCAGTGTCATCTGTGTAACCGTTTGAGGTAAGGGGGGGGAGATGGAGCAGAAACAAACACCAGAAAACAAACACCAGAAACAAACACACAGCAAAGAGGGAGGAGATTGGCAACACGGCACCCTCATCCTCCAGGTCCAACCTCTGCTGTGGGCTTACCAAACACGGCAGGTTCCTGCGTTGTGGTGCTCCCGGTACCTTTGTAGTACGAATGCAGAAGCACCCCCAGAAGAGTTTGATCCTGTCGGTCGCTACCGGGAAAAACCTTGGGAATACCTGGACAGTGAAGAGTATATGACTCGCTATGGGACCATGCCCATCTTCACAGGCTATCGGCGCAACCATAAAGGCTCCATACCTCCCCAACGCCCCAGGAAGACTTGTATCCGTGGAGCCAAAGTCAGTGGCAATCCGTGTCCTGTCTGCCGTGACCCCAAGATAATGATCCACCCCAGGAATATCAAACTTCTGCAACAGTTTATTTGCTCTCACTCTGCACAGGTGTATGATCCTTCGATAACAGGATTGTGTGCCAAACGACAGAAAGAGCTGTTGAAAGTGATCCAGGAAGCCAAGGACTTTGGACTTCTTACATTCACCGTGCCTTTCATGGAGCACAGTCCTTCAGATCTTCCCTCGGACCACATTGCCACTGGACAGCTGCCGATGCCACCGCGGGAACCTCCCTGGTACCCATGGTATGACCAAATGGAACCTTCGGCGGACGAGTTGGCCAAATACCGCCGAATGTTTCGCAAATATCTGAAGGAATGAACTTTCAAACATTTTCAATCCTTTGGAAGTTATTTCTGAGAAAGTTTTTATTTTTATTGTTATTATGAGTATTGTCATTATTATTGCGAGTATTATGTCCCGATTTACTGTTGATGCAAATACCTGCATTTTGGGGAAAGAAAATAAAGTACTCATGCCGTCTCTCTCTCTCTCTCTCTCTCTCTCTCTCTCTCTCTCTCTCTCTCTCTCTCTCTGTCTGTCTCTCTCTCTCTGTCTCTCTCTCTCTCTCTCTCTCTCTCTCTCTCTCTCTCTCTCTCTCTCTTTCTCTCTCTCTCTCTCTCTCGCACAGATTTATCCCATCTCGGCTTCATTTGTCTTACCCTTCCTCCCGTCCATGGTACCCTGAATCTTGTGGTGAGGCAGTTGCCTTGATACAACTCGCCTTTGCCTCCTGGAAGGCAAATCCAACTGATGGCGAACTCAGTTCCTTTCACAAAGCTCGGAACAAGTGCGTGTCTACCCTCAGGAGAACCATGAAACAATATCTCTCTACACTCAAGACTGGACTCTCAAACATTTCTCTCTCCTCGAAATCTATTTCTGGTGTTTGTTTCTGCTCCATCTCCCCCCCTTACCTCAAACGGTTACACAGATGACACTGCACGTGAAAATGCTGAATGACTCAACTCTATATTTGCCTCAAAATATTATATCACTAACCCATCTCTCTCTGTACCCACCTTACCCAGTAAATCCCAGCTGCCCCTGGAGTCTGTTTTCTTCTTTAATGACAAGGTGGAGAGGTTTCTGTCAAACCTCGACTCTGATTCTGCAACTGGACCAAAAGGCATCAGCCCACAGGTCCTAAAATCATGGTCTGCCACTCGATCTCACCCTCTCTCTCTGTTCTATTCATCTCCTTTGTTCAAGGTCATCTACCATCTGCTTGGAAATCAGCTAACATTACGGCTTTACACAAAAAAGTGCAAAAACAGATCCTTGCAACAACAGACCAATCAGCCTGCTCCTAATCATCAGCAAGGTCATGGAATCCATCATCGCTTCTGATATTAAATCCTTCCTCTTCTCCAATGGCTTGAACTCAGATCATCAATTTGGATTCAGACCAGGTCACTCTACTCTGGACATGCTGCTTCTGCTGTCTCAACAATGGATGGAGGTCCTCAATGCCAAACAGGAAATCAGAGCTGTCTCCCTCGACATATCACATGCCTTCGATACGGTCTGGCACCCTGCCCTGCTCACCAAACTCTCCTCTTATGGTATCCATGTTAACCTCCACACCACACATGGCTTGCCGACTGCCTCTCTAGTCGTAGTCAATGTGTGGCCCTGAATGGAATTCTCTCATCTCCTCTTCCTGTTCAGGCTGGAGTTCATCAAGGCAGTGTTCTGGGCCCTGTGCTTTTTCTAATCTTCATTAATGATCTCTCGGACTCTCTGGAAAATCCTCTCTATCTCTTTGCTGATGACTCCACTCTCTGTCACTCCATATCTCATCCATCAGATCGGCAGGCTGCAGCCTCTTCACTCTCTGCAGACCTGGACAATATCACAAACTGGTCAAACAAGTGGAACATGTCTTTCAATCCTGACAAATCTCATACTCTCACTTTGTCTCTCCGTAAAGACCGCCTGAACAACCCTCCCGTCTACTTTCTCAACAATCCTCTCGAAGAAGTTCTATCACACAAGCTTTTGGGTCTCACTAGCTATCTGCCATGATCTTTCCGAGGAAAACCATGTTTCCAAGCTGGCATCCAAAGCCAGATGCTGACTGGGCATCCTCCGTCATGCGAAGTCCTTTCTAGGCATTTCTGACCTCCTCACCACATACAAAGCTTTCATCCACAGGAATGGCAAACTGCTCTGCCCTCTGGGCTGGTGCTCCAACCTCACACATAGCTCAGCTTCAGGCTGTTGAAACCAAAGCTTTCAGAATCATTTGAATCTCCCGTGATGAAGCTGATTCTGAGGGCCTTTCTCTCTCTCACCGAAGGGAGGTTGGTGGGCTTTCTGTCTTCTTCCGACTCCTCTCCGGCGTTGCTCCCCCTGCTCTTTCTGTGCTCTGTCCCCCAAATATTCCTGCAGGGCACACAAGATCTGCAAGAAACCCTCTTATTGTGAAACTGCCAAAATCAAGACTCTCTGCTCCCCTTCACTCCTTCATTCCTCTTTTCTCCTGCCTCTGCAACAAACTCCCTCACTCTCTTCAATCCCAGTCCTCCCTCCAGGTCTTTAAAACAGCTGTCCACCCCCATCTCTTATCTTCCTACATCCAAAACCTTTATCTTTTCTACCCCCGTTAAAACACCTAAAATCCACTGCTTTCAGTCTCCAACTTATTTCCTGAAATTCCTAGTAGTGCTCACTTGCTTTGTACAGTGTACCCCTCCCTCCTCCCCCAGCCCTCCCCCTTCCACAGATCTACTGACGTCCCTGTTCTCTACTGTTGTTTTGCTTGTGTTATTTCCTTTCTCTCACCCTCTTGTCTCCAGCTCCCTTTATTTATTGTATGTTTTTTGGGTCTGTGCATGTTTTTTTCTGTAATGTGTTAACTCTTCCACGAGCCTTGACTGTTTACAAAAATCTGGATACTAGGAGTTTTTAAGTGATTCTTCACAATTGAGAGATATGGTCAAAAACGATAAATAGCATGATATTTCAAAAGGTTATGGATGGATTCGGACTAAACTTGGTGGACAGCTCTGGTGTGTTAAAAGGACCAATTGATGTGAATTTGGTGAAATTCCGGATCCGGATCCGAGAATTTAATAAATTTATAAAGATGTCCTACACCATTGAGAGAATCCGGGTGTTGGCTTAACGGATAAGATGGCTGACGTAAGATCTTATGTTCTTGAATTTGAAGTCCTGTAGTGCCGTTAAATAACACCAGGGGGGGTTGACTCAGCCTATCATCTTTCCGAGTTTAGCAAAATGAGTACCAGCTTATTGGAAACAGGTGGCACTGTATCAGTGGCACAGCTGCACTCCCAACAATGATGCAAGCAGCAGCTACAAGCTGCATTCAAAATAATAAATAAAAGCATTGATGAAAGAGGCCAAAAACTATATATAGCATGATACACTACATGACCAAAAGTATGCGGACACCCCTTCTAATTTGTGGATTCGGCTGTTTCAGCCACACCCATTGCTGACAGGTACATATAATCAAGCACACAGCCATGCAATCTAAATAGACAAACATTGGCAGTAGAATGGGCCGTACTGAAGAGCTCAGTGACCTTCAACATGGCAGTGACTTTCAAAGGGTGCCACCTTTCCAACAACTCAGTTCGTCAAATTTCTGCCATGCTAGAACTGCCCTGGTCAACTGTAAGTGCTGTTATTGTGAAGTGGAAACGTCGAGAAGCAACAACAGCTCAGCTACAAAGTGTTAGGCCACACAAGCTCACAGAACAGGACCGCCAAGTGCTGAAGCGCGTAAAAATTGTTTGTCCTCGGTTGCAACCCTCACTACCGAGTTCAAAACTGCATCTGGAAGCAACGTCAGAACAACAACTGTTCGTCGGGAGCTTCATGAAATGGGTTTCCATGGACGAGCAGCCACACACAAGCCTAAGAATACCATGCGCAATGCGAAATGTCAGCTGGAGTGGTGTAAAGCTCGCCACCATTGGAATCTGGAACAGTGGAAACACGTTCTCTGGAGTGATGAATTACGCTTCACCATCTGGCAGTCCGACAGGACGAATCTGGGTTTGGCAGATGCCAGGAGAACGCTACCTGCCCGAATGCATAGTGCTGACAGTAAAGTTTTGTGGAGGAGGAATAATGGTCTGGAGCTGATTTTCATGGTTGGGGCTAAGCCCCTTAGTTCCAGTGAAGGGAAATCTTAATGCTACAGCATACAATGACTTTCTCGGTGAGTATGTGCTTCCAATGTTGTGGCAACAGTTTGGGGGAATGCCCTTTCCTGTTTCAGCATGACAATGCCCCCATGCACAAAGTGAGGTCCATACAGAAATGGTTTGTCGAAATCGATGTGGAAGAACTTGACTGGCCTGCACGGAACCCTGATTTCAACCCCATCAAACACCTTTGGGATGAATTGGAATGCCAACTGCGAGCCAGGCCTAATCACCCAACATCAGTGCCCAACCTCGCTAATGCTCTTATGGCTGAACGGAAGCAAATCCCTGCAGCAATGTTCCAACATCTAGTGGAAAGCCCTCCCAGAAGAGTGGAGGCTGTTATAGCAGCAATGGGGGGGACCAACTCCATATTAATGCCCATGATTTTGGAATGAGATGTTTGATGTTCGGGTGTCCGCATTATTTTGGTCATGTAGTGTATTTCAATAAGTGGTGAACAGTTGTGGCAACACCTGGTGGATGGTTTGAGTAGGTGATGAGAACAAGCTAATTTGGTTTTGGTTCATGTCCAGATGCAGATCCAGCATATTAATGGGATCCAAAAAACGTAAACTTCAGCCTGGCGGTGGTATACATTCTACCGAGTGCCACTCTGCTAGGTTAGATGTTGCTGCAAATGTTCATATCAACTAATTAATATATTGTCCAATAGATTGGCCAATCAAAATCAACCAAAGCAGGACCATATAATTGTTTGATTTCGTGCAGCACTGCCAGGGATTGATCATAAAAAGTAACTTTTTACCGGTTTTCTAAATAAAAAGTTGTTTTGTTCAGCAAGAGAAAGGAGACCAGACACTGTGATATAATGGTTTGAGCATCCTCTCTTAGTCTGGTACGTCGGCGGTTAGAACTCCGGCCTCGTCATATCAAAGACTTTTAGAATTGTACGTGTTGCTTCTTTACTTGACACTACAACAACAACAACAACAACAACAACATGCATTTTAAGGCCATTTTCCCTGCTAGAGCGGGGGTTAGCCTTGTGGTCCCCATGACAATCTTCTCCATTTTGCCCTATTTTCTGCATCTCTCCTTGTTAACCCCCTTGCCCGCATTTCTTCTTCCACCACCTTTAGCCAAGTCTTTCTCGGTCTTCCCCATCCTCTACTTCCTTCAACATTCATATCTCGCTTGACACTCAACATTTAAAAATTCTAGAGCAACGATAAGTAGCCATAGGTTGGCATCCATTGCGTGGGTTTGATGGGCCTAATGACCTCCTCCTGCATTGAAATTCCTTGTAAGATAACTCATGTTAATACTCATCTTCACTTCAAACTGACCATTTGGTAGTTATACTGATATTGTTATTTTGAAAAGCCACATTTTGCGGTTATTTTGTGATTTATATTTTAATTTATGAAAATTGACATTATTTTAAGGGTCCGTTATAATAATAATAATAATAATAATAATAATTGTTATTATTATTATAGGCTCATTCTTTATAGTTCCAGGGCGTATCGCAAGTATTTGAGAAACGGTTCGTGGCGATAATCAATCGTGCATGGGTCACCACCCCCACACAGTATAGTCGAGTGAAGGTGGAAGGAATGCGTAATTGGTTTAGGGTGCCGGCAATGACTCGCTTCTGCTTTAACATCTTTAACATCCACCAACAACCAGTGCTGGCACATGGATCCTCAGGATTAATTTCTTTCCGATGACTCGTCCTGCCTGCGAAACACCAGGATGTTAACATCTGCTGCGAGATTCAAATATCTCCAAGCTATCCTGCCAACCCTTGTTTGAAGGTCCAATATCTTTCATGTCGCTCGTTTGTTTTTATCTCATCAAGGTGAAATCAAGTGTCGAGATGTATAAAGCAAACGGAGCTTTGGTTGCTCAACATCTAAAATTAGCCAGAACTTTTTTTTTTTAGGAAGATTACAAATATTAAGGCAGTTTGATAATATCCCCATGGGCACGCAGAAAGGCTTCTTTAAATAATGTTTTTTTCAAAATGTGAGTTTTCTAATCACTTCTGCTGTTAAGGTGAGCGCACTCAGGTGTAATTTCCCATAAATTGTACGCAGACCAGTAAATGCCTCCTGTCCAGCATGGAGAAGTTCAAAATCACTGCCACCCTAAGAATCCTGGCCTTTGGGCACGTCTAATGATAATGAAGAATGAGAGAGGAATGCACAGCGCACAATTTACTGCAGCTTGAAAAAAAATTCTTTTGAGCTTATCTTCACTGTTGATTTCCTAAAGAATGGAAAGGTTTCGGTAGACATTCATCAAACTTCCCTGCCCGGCATGCTCTGCATCAGAACAACGAAAAACAAAGGCATTAGCCTTCAAGGGAAGGAGAGGGTGGGGAGAGGTTTCGAGGAGGGGTACCTGAGGGTCAAAGAAGGGGTATGCATTTTCCATGACATCTTACAGGGCGTTGTGAACACAAACTACTTTCCTCCTTGACATCCTGTTCACTTCACTCTGCCTGTATTATGGAAAATGGTCTTTATGCAGGGCGTTCCTTGTTAGGAGGTCGTGGTATATAATTAATGATGCAAAAGCAGTTCCGAAAAACATTGCTGGATCTATTAATGCTTGTTTCACTCAGAAGTTAAAAAAAAAATGCGAATCAACATTTAAAAAATTTATTTAGGAAAGACATCTGACATAGTGCTGGCCTAAATGTAGTCTGTGACCATCACGTACACAAATCTTTTTACAAGTACCACTCTTGTTTTTTTTTTTGAAAATATCATAGACTATATAAATACTGTAAAAAATGTATTGCAAGTTTTTTTTAATGTGCGTGGAGTATAAACTAGAACGGCACTCGGTAGAGCGCATACCTCCGCCAGGCTGAACAGTTTATGTTTTGTATCCCACTTATACTTATAGGTCAGATCTGGATTCGGACCTGAACCAAAACCTAATCAGCTCATTTTTGTCAACTAACCAACTCGTCCCCCAAGTTTAGTCATAACTCGTCCACAACCTTTTTGTGATGTGATATATCATGTTATACATCGCTTTTCGCCCGATCTCTCAATTGTGAAGAATCACTTGAAAATTTTAAAATAATTCTCGTATCTGTATCCATTTTCAGATCTTCACCAAAATTGAATCGAGTCGTCCTTGTCAAACCCCCAACCAGTCCACGAAGTTTCGTCCAAATCCGTCCACAACCTTTTGAGATATCCTGCTATATGTCGGTTTTAACCCGATCACTCAATGGTGAAGAACCACTTAAAAAATTCACTGATCCGGATCCGGATTCGAATCCTCACCAAAATTGAATCAATTCTTCCTTGTCCCATACTCAACCTCTCCACCAAGTTTCGTCTGAGCCCGTCCACAACGTTTTGAGATATCTTGTTCACAGACCAACGATGAAAGACAGACAGGGGTGAAAACATAACCTCCATCCACCTTCGGTGGCGGAGGTAAAAATTACACACCAGATCTTTATGATCTACGTCATTTTCACTCCAGATCTTAGAATGTTGTTTAAAGTGACATCTCTTTAGTTTGCTTTCTTTGGTTATCTACATCAAAACTTCCCATCTATATGCCTGGGAATATATATTACAGATACTTGTTCTGATCTGCCATTTAGGTAGAGTCCACAATCTGTCACAAATTACACATAAGCTGATCATGTTTCCAAAGCACGAGACCAAAATTAATTTATTTTCATTTTCCAATTATTTTTAGATTTTGCGCTCTATCTAATTTGCTACTCTCTCATACTTATATAAGTTCTATATAAACGAATCGAGAATAAAACTGTTGGCAATCATTTTATTGTTAGTTTTTCAAAGTGTCATCATCATCTTCATCTGATTCATCATCATCTGGCCAAACAGTTCTTCCTGGGTATCGTCGTTGTTCTCAAAAACTTCACGAAAGCACATCTTCCTGCAGGTTAAGTTGTTCTTTTTACATTTGCCGGGGAGTGTACCAAGAATATACGAAGAATTTTGATGAAAACGACGTCATCAAGATCTGGTCTGTGTATGATACCCCCTAGCATCTAAAACATTGGAGTACATTTTTATTTTGATCCTTAGGTATCATACTTTAAAAAACAAAACAAGATGGTGCTTGTACTTTATCACGATTTGCACATGTATTTGTATTTCCACCCAGACTAACAGCGAATTCAAAAGGTTTTCTTCTCCAACAATGAGGGAAGATCCTGTGCATGTGAAACTCAGCAAAGATGTTGGTACATTTATCAGCCTCGGTGGTGTAATGGTTAGAGTGTCCGCTTTGAGTCTGGAAGATTCTGGAAGAGCCTGGAAGAGTCTGGAAGATTGGCCGTTATAACCCCAGCCAGGTCATAGCAAAGACTATAAAAACTTGTTGTGTTGCTTCCTTGCTTGATAAAGCGACAGTTGTTGATCTGTCATTCAGCATTTGAAAAGGATAGAGCACGGACAAAAGAGCCATATATTGGCAACCACAGTGATGAGCCTAACGCCTCCTCCTCCATTGAAGCTCCGTGTAAGAGAACTCGTATTGCATTATTTCAACATACGAGTTTCGCAGCGATGGATGGGTTTAATGATGCCATTGGAATAGAAGTCATGTTTTCAGCTCTGAAAATCTTTCAAAAGGGGAAAACCTTTTGATCACCCTCACACAGCTCGTGATCACAGGCCGACCGACAACGCCTCTTTGAAACGCAGTTTAACCATACTCCGAAATGCAATGCGGCATGAAGGAATTTAGGTCTTGCAGTAATGCGTTTGAAACTTTGATAGCGCTTGCAAACATGCCAAGAAAGAGCTCATCGACACATATAAGAGCAAAGAAATGCATGTTGATGCCCAGTCGAGAATTTCTGTGCTCCCAGTTTTGCTTCGCTGGTTCCCACACCTGAGACAACAACAGAAATGAGCAATTTTCTATATAAAAAAGTACATTACTATCAGGTACAAAAATGGGAAAGTATCCACACCTGTATGTATTGCAACATCAGGCGTATGCTAATTTTTTCAAAGCAGTTATTGGCCAAATTTGTCTTAACTGGTGGCAGATTTTACAATTTTCTTGTCAACATAACACACAGTAAGGCATGTGGAGTGTAAGACTGCTAAACATGCTGGGGTCATACCATGTACAAATCACCTTGAAGATAAGTTGGTTGATCTGTCATGGACAAAATAGAAGGCCTCGTCGATTACAGGACAAAGGGCACGCTCAACTGAAATTTGGCACAAGGATAAAGACTCAAGTCCAAAGTGGAATGCTTCCTGAGAACTCCTGGTTAAGGCAGTTTTATTCATGAAATCTCAGGCTTCAGCCCTCGTCTTCATACTTGTCCTTTGCCTTATATGTTCTACAAATGAGATACTCATGGTAGTTCAATAAACACCGACATTAAAAAAACTAGAGCAATGTGACTGCCACAAATATGCCTCCTCGTAGTCCCCGCCCGTGACAATGGATATATGCCCTCATTTACTGGCCTAAAAATAAACAAGTTTGTTTTAAATACCTTCAGCTGTTTTGAAGTATCACATTTTTACCACGGGAAAGGTTTCACATTGATTGGTGAAGCATTTTTGGAGAATGATTTTTTTTAAATATTGGCTTTTAAGCTAATATGTCTGCCAAACCTTGTGACACACAACATCAAAAATGTACACTCTTTATATGTATGCGTAGGGGATCAAGTTTGTGAAATTTTGTGTTGATCGGGTAAGGTTCGTTTTTCTATCCAAGATGGCTGCCAAACCATGTGACCTACGACATCATCATTTTCAAACTACATTCATGAATGGTGTTAGGTGATATTTGTAAAATTTCGCATCGATGGGGTTAGCGGTTTCAGAGATATACTTGTTGAATATTTTCCTTCAATCCAATATGGCTGCCAAACCATGTGACCTCTGATGTCATAAATTTAATATTTCAATGCAAATGGATCAGAAATCATGTGCATGCAATTTCAGATTTTTAGGGTAAGGCATTCGATGAAAACATTTATGGTTGGTATAGCACTTCACTGATGATGTCACCATTATCATGCTTTTGTTTCCCATTGGGAGTACTTAACAATGTGCCAAGTTTCAAACTTTTCCAATAAGCGGTTTCTGTGAAATACGTTTTAAATTATTTGAGTTTAATCAAAGATGACTTCCATACCACGTGACCTATGACATCACAATTATCATTAAAACATTCTACATGGGTGTCGATCCTTCCCTCAAAGTTTCGTCTCAATCGGACATGTGGTTGCTGAGAAGAATGAATTTAGCCCGTACGAACGGACGGACAACCCGAAAACATAATGCCTTCGGCCACCTTCGGGGGCGAGGCATAAAAATGAAATTCTAGCCCAAATTTGGTAGAGACCATTGAAACAGGATAGTTCTGTCTTTGAAATGTAAACTTCAAACTATTTGGCCTTTGTTACATCTGGATTTCTTTCTATCGTTTCATATATCATGGAATTCCGTTTGTTCACAAGGCAACTCAAGCATGCCATCCTTTAAAATGATAGTGTACTCAGCAGTACTATGGCCTGTCTTTTAGTGTACTATGGTAGTGTACTATGTAATGATGGTGTACTATGGCCTGACATTTATGCTTGAAATTAAATATTTGATAACTCAAGATGATTTGCTTCTGCATTCTGTGATGCTTGTAGAATATAGGTAAGATCTACTGAATGCCTTACATTGCTGGAATAGCCAAGCACATGATGACATCCTATTCAAATACACTATGTTTTGTTGCCAAAAAAACCTAATGAATTCCTACAGTCAGGTATCGGCCTAACGGAATAGAGGAATGTTCGAGATGGTAAGTGACTCAAAAGTGTCAATTAAATCACTGAAAGAGACAAACAAACTACTCTTGAAAGGTTGAGAGTGGGATATCGATCTCCATTGGGCAGCATTATGATCCGCACCAACTAAAACATCAATGTGCAGCAACCTTGGGCTATGACAATAGCTTGTATCAACAACAATTCACAACTGTAAATTATCAGGCCAGCACAAGCTTTTAATTTCCCAGGATCGACAATAAAAGTACAATAGAAATGCTATAAGTGGAAACATTGATGGAGGGCTTTTCATCTCCAAGGGGATTGACGTCATGGCACACCATGATTCCGGATGATTCAGTGGAATGGTCAGTGGAGGTATGACTTGTAAGCATTGTGAGGAAGTTACAGATATACGCATGTCTGATTATAGTGCTGAGGGCCTGGACAATTTGCTACCCGAGTGGAAAGATCTGGCTGAAGGACCTGAAATTTAGGCCAGTGAGACAGCAGATCCTTAAGTGGCAGCGATTGACATTAGACTTGATGTGACGATGTTTCTTACAAAAAAAAGTTCAGAAATAAGGGGTTGGGAATTATTTGTTATGATTTTGAAAATATAACGATAGCCTAACGCAACTAGGATAGCTTAGACTCTTTGGGGTTTGTGCAATCAGCTTTTAGTTGTCTGGCTTAGGTTAGAATCTCCACCCAGCTATGAACTCTCAGCCTGATGCTTCGCATATGGGGGCGGTACATGAGTGTGTGCGCTGGCCATCGGATGGATGTTAAACAGGAGGACCCATTTGCCTGCATTGTCCATTGGTGGATGTTAAAGGTCCATCGGCATATTTTGCAAACAGGAGGCGAGTTTCCCTGGCACCATGACCAGATTCCTTCCGGAATGTGCAGGTAGACAGTTTAAGTGGCACAGTAGTGCCTCCGTAGTGATACAACCAGCAGGGTGAACTTATATTTGAATCCCAGTACAAGATGCATTCGCGAACAAAAACTCTTGCTATTCTCGATTTGCTTTCTTCATTTTATTCTACCACTGCCTCTAACCCCTTTGCATACAATGTCAATGAGCCCCCTTGAGATGTAGATCCAAGTGAATCTTTCAGCAATTAATATAATTAATTGTAGAAGGATAGCTTTAAAAGCAAGTATCTAGTCATGTGTCGTGTTCTTTTAATGCAATTAATGTCCAAGCTTCTCCAGTAAACTTTGAAGTTGAAAATATAAAATGAAAATTTTGAACAATGAAAACACATCGAGGAAGTCCATGAAGCCAAAACAGCTGTCCACCCAATGCTGACCCAGTGTCACTTATGATTGAAAGTTTTGGGGGTGGTGAATCGTATTCCTATGTTGCAGAGACATTTCTTGGCAGGAAAGAATGTGGTGCAGGTGCAGGGTCACTAGAATGTAGGGGAGAGCTTAGGGTGTGCCACACCACAAAAGAATAAGGGGCTCAACGATCCCTGCCCAACTCCCTTTCCTGTCTTTGTGCTCTTGGTGTTAAACAGCAAGTGCGACTGCAACTTCTCCCATTTCACTAGCGACCCTCCTTCTGCTTCACTGTCTGCCCGCAACCCACCGCCCTCCAGGTCACGCAGCACGTCCCCTGTCCTTGGAAAAAACGTTTATTTTGGGGTATTTGCTTTTGCAACAATGACATCGCATGGTCATGGCCAAGGAGCAGAATGGAAACGCAGAAATAGTCTCATTTTCGCTCTATGAACAATGAAACACTCAGGGTAAAGTGGGGGCTACTCGAGACCTTCAAGTTTGATCACCATGAAGACTTTCCATGTGTAAAGTACAAGCTTGGAAAATGAGTAATGGAGCAGACTTGTGTCTGCCGTATTTATCGTTCACATTTTCGAGGATGAACTTTACATTTGTGGCATCACAATTTCGGACTCTATCCAATAAAACTGCCAATTAGTAAAGCTGGGCTAACTAGTGTGTTTCTTGCTTCTTCTTCGTTTTTACGCAGCACAAGGTTGTGGGGTAGCATCACTGGCTGGAGTGCAGCTGCGCCGCTGATGCAATGCCTGGACTCTGCTCTTTAGGGCAGGAATTTAGAATTAGGCCAGGGAACCAGAGATAGTTGGCCTACTCTTCGGGAAGAATGCTATAGGATATTTAAAGTCCGCAAGCTAATGCCAGCAAGCCGGGACTCCCATTTAACGTCCAGGCACACACATTGATGAATCACCTTGTCTGTGAAACACCAGGATGACAGTTTATAGCTCGGTCGGAATTCAAACCCAGGCTCGATAGCTGAGAGGAGAGAGTGCTTACCACTGGGCCTTCCAGTCAGCCATGTCTCTTGCTACATAGTTACCACAAACCTTCATGTTTATTTGCTAAGATGTTGCAGTGTTTGTGTTCCTTACACATGCTGTTCTGTCCCGTAGCATGCTGTACTGAAAAAGAGTCCCTCCTACACTCATATGGGTGCATTCAATACTCAATTTCAGCAACATTTGGCCTTTGGGATGAAATCTTACACAAGCTCGTGACTAAACGCTGTATTTATCATCCGTGTTAATTCGTGGCAGCTCCTGCATCACCCGCCTAACCATTGCTGTTTGGTGGGTGATGCCAACAGGGCCCAACCGGAATCTCCTACTTCTCATAAGATGTTGTAAAAGTCTAATGGCAATCTCATGAGAAAATCTTGTAAGGGGCTGTTACTTTAACACAGAGTTCTTTAACACTCTTCAGAGCACATGATTGCTTCTTCCTACAAGAGAGGTAGACGTCGGCCTCTTTCAAACACTTTGCTTCAAATTGGAAAGCTCTGGATAAAAAATTGTTTGGTTGATTCTTGTAGGAATCGACTTTTTCCCATTTTTCTTCCTGCTTAAAATTGACTTCCTTGGGTTCAATCAAGACGGTATCGTTTTTTGATTCCTTTATTTCACTTCCACAATCAGTTTCTTTTGAACATTCCAAACTGAGAGATGAAAGTTTGTTGCAAGTAAGTGACAGGGAAACTAAATAGTTCCATAGGTTGATTCCAATAACATGGTGCAGAGTGAGCTCAGGGGCAGCTTCGCAGGAAAATATCATTTTAATGGCCGAGTCGTACCATCCTTCAAGGCAATGTGACTTCTCGGCTCACATTGTTTGTACTTCAGCCTTGATTGTTTCAACAGCAGTGGCAACATCATCTGTCCACATTTCAGCCAGTGCACGTTATGCAACTTCCGCTTGGTAATCCCTCGGGTCGTCGGTTCAAACAGTTCTTTCCGCACACGCCCAGCATCAACACAGGAGCCTCCTTCAGCTGTTTTCCGAACCAAGTATGGCTCAATGGCAGGACACAAAGATGACCTGAACAATGACACAACCAGACAAAGAAAGCACATTGAGGTCCTTTACAATTACTCACTGCACCCTCCACCGTTTTCTTTTTCTTCACGTTTGTGTTAAGTTTATCACATCAAAATAATATCCACAGTTTTTGGATCTGCCTAGTTGATCTTCAGCATCTCAATTCGATGTCGCAGACTTTCGAGCACCACCTGGACATCATACTTTGGAGACCCGCAACTCAAGAAAAATGGGAATAATCGTTTTTATAAAACCATAAGGGAAAGATTCTCCAATTTGTGTCGGTTAATTATCAAAATAATTAATTATATACTGGATTATTTTCACAGACCTATAATATATGCTTGAAGATATAGCAGTTAGTGAACCTCTCATCTGGATAGTCATTTTTTTTTCGAATTTCCACAAAATGATATTTTTTAGAATCTAACATTTTATTTTATACTAGCAGGGGGTAAATGGCATTGCTGGTAACCGGCTGGTCCTGTTGGCATTTTGAAGAAATCAAATTTTGCTTTTTTATTTATTTCTCTTTCAAATTTTGCTTATTTATTTTATTTATTTTTTATATTTGTATGCACATGATCTATGACCCATCTGTATTTAAATATTAAATTTATGTCATCATAGGTCACATGGTTTGGCATCCATATTGGATTTAACCTAAAACCTATAAAAAAAATTATTCTCCCAAACCACCAATTGATTGACTCTAAACTTTACGTTTGCCATTGACTAGGCATTGCGATTAAAAGATGATCACGAAAACATCATTGGTCACATGGTGTGGGAGCCATATTGTATTGAAGGAAAATATTAAATAATTTTATCTCTGAAACCGCTTACCCTATCGATGCAAAATTTTACAAATATCATCTAGTGCCATTGTTGCATATAGTTTGAAAATGATGATGTCGTATGTCATGTGGTTTGGCAGCAATCTTGGATAGAAAAACGAACCTTATCCAATCAACACGAAACTTTACAAACATGATCTCCAACCCATACATATGCAGAGTGTACATTTTTAAGGTCACATGTCACGTGGTGTGGCAGACATATTAGCTTGAAAGCCGATATTTTAAAAAATCCCTTCCCTGAAACCACTTCACCGATCGATGTGAAACCTGTCATGGCTGGTGAAAATGTGATACTTGAAAACAGCTGAAGGGATTTCAATCAAACTTGTTTATTTTTAGGACAGTGAACGAGGCATCTACCCGTTGTGGGACTATGCGGAGGCATTTTGGCGATTGTATTGGCGACACAGTCGCATTGCTCTAGTTTCTATTTGTTGTGGGGACCTAAAACTCTTCCCTACACCCACTAAGAAATGGGGTTGGGGATCATTTAAATACCAGGGCTATTTGAGAAGATGTAAAACTGGTGGTTAGGTTGTTGAATTAATTATACGAGCGTGACTCGGTGCGCTCTGTGCGCCTTACCACACATCGCTTCAGAGGGGTAGGCATCTTTGACCTTGTCTGCTTTTTTAGGGAGTGGGGGATGGCGGGAATGGTGGGTGGGGGTTATTGATGGTGATGGTGGATTGGGGATTGTGGGGGGAAGTGGGTGAATGGTGGAGGGGGGATGGTGCGGATGGTGATGGGGGGATGGTGGGGGAGAGCGGCCAAAATTGGGTCTTCAGGGACTTTTGGGTCTTCAGGGTATTTTGGGTCTTTGAGGTCTTTTGGGTCTTTTGGGACTTTAGGGTGTTTTGGGTCTTCATGGTCTTTTTGGTTTTTGGGGCCATTTGGGTCTTCATGGTCTTTGGGGTCTTTGGGGTCTTCAGGGTCTTTGGTGTCTTTGGGGTCTTTTGGGTCTTCAGAGTCTTTTGGGTCTTCAGGGGCTTTTGGGGCTCAAGGGTCATTTGGTTAATCTGTGACTTTAAGGGTCTTTTGGGGTATTTTGGTTCTTCAGGGTATTTAAGGGTCTTGAGGGTCTTTAATAGTCTTTGGGGTCTTCAGGGTGTTTTGGGTCTTCAAGGTCTTTTGGGTCTATGGTTTTTTTTTGGATCCTCAGGTCCTTTAAGGGTATTTTGGGTCTTCGGGGTCTTCAGGGTATTCAGTGTCTTTTGGGTCTTCAGGGTCTTTTGGGTCTTCAGGGTGTTTTGGGTCTTCAGGGTATTTGGGGCATCAGGGTATTTTGGGTCTTTAAGGGTATTTTGGGTCTTCAGGGGTCTTGGTGGTCTTAAGGGTTTTGGGGGACTTAAAGGGTCGTCAAAGGTCTGAGGGGTCTCAGCAGTCTAAACGTAATTAAGAGTTCACGTTCTGTGTTTTGGATGTTAATTTTTTTTGAAGAAGAAGACGTTTTGGTATACGTTTGCTCTGTTATAATAAGATATAATAAGATGAGTAGTTGCCTTATAATACTGTGAATCTCAGTTTGAATCTCTTAAAGTATTTTGATCTTTCCATTGCTGCCTTTCACTCAGATAAAGGGACACTGATGTCGTCCTGTCATTTATTTGAAATTTCTGCATTCTAACATGAACCTTAGATTACTGCAGAAAACGATAGACAGTAATGATATCAATACTCTTAATCATTCCTGACATGAATGTTCATCTTTTTTTGGGCTTCCTCAACATGGTGTTCTATCATGAACCCGGCTTTACTTCTTTCATTGCTTATCAATATGCTTGATGTAGACTGATCATCGCTACCCGAATGCATGTGATTCTGTTTTCATCATTGTTTTGTTGTTGATTTGCTACTGTTCCTTGTATTTATGCTTCAGGTGCGAGCGATTTGACCCTGTCACCTGTCACATCAAGCAAGGGTGTTTTGACTGCTGGAGTAGGAACCACAGCAAAAACGTCTGTATCTGAGAGGCCTTCTGTGTCCACGGGCAGCAGAGGAAGCAATTCCACAATGGAACCCCAAAGCACCTCTTCAAGCTCTGAGGGGAGTGATGCACCCACAAATGTTGTCAGCAACACCAGGGAAACCAGTGAGAACAACACTTCAAGCATAACTCCGACTTCAAATAAAGCAGCAGGTAATTTACTATTTCACATCATCATTGCAATTTTCATGATCAATTATTCCTCCAACAAGGTGGCCTGTCCTTTGAGGAAGCGATACAGTACATCATAATGTAATAACCACCTTTAGAGGCCATTTTTTCCCCACAAAGCGGGGGTTGGCCTTTTCGGGAACCGTGGTTGTTGTTGTTTTTCGGTCCCCTTTTTGAAGCAATGTTTTACGGCCGGATGCCCTTCCTGCCGCCAACCCTTTTTGCCGCCTTTAACGACAAACAGGGAATTACCAGTGAACTGGTACTCAATTTGCCGACCTCGGAAGGATGACAGGCTGAGTCAACCCCCCTGGCGTTAATTCAGCGATCGACCGGGATTGCGAACCCAGGATCGTAGGATCCTAAGCTGACACCCTAGCCGCTAGCTCAACACCAGGGTTTACATCATAATGTAATGAATTATGATATTCAGTGTCGGCGTTGACATTAACTCACATTGTATTTGAAAAAAAAAAAAACATTAACTAGAAATTGACAATTTAATGTGACATTGACCTTTGACCTTTTGATCTAAAAGAGAATCTGCTTCTAGCTTTTGATTGGTTAATCAATCAGTGACCCGATATCGATATTCTTTAAATATCAGGTCAATTGTATGAAAAATTTACATTTTTATGTGAATACAATTATTAATTTGTCTTCTACATATTCTCATAATAAAACTTTATTGAAAATTTGATGTCAAAAGCTCAAATGGTAAAAAAAAAGTTAGGCCTGGACAGACACACAGACACACACACACAGAAAGACAAAAGTTACTGCAGAGCCCTGTCTCCCGCTGAGCAGGGGATGGACTAACAATTAATCAAAGTTACAATTCTAGAAATGCCATTTTGTAATCAAAAACATTCTTTGTTGCTACCAATAAAGAGTAATTTATCATCAGACGTCTTCATGGTCAAGAAAACGTTTTGCATGATGGACACGTCCCAACGTCCAAGAAGTGGGATAGTTGTTGGTATTTACTTGAAGACGCATTGCAGATATGCATTGATTTAAGGCATCTATATAATAATAGCGTGAGGACTCGACTTTGTTATCCCTTTTACGCCGCACCCAGTGACCCGATGCCCACGGCACTAATGGATTTACCATCTACGAACCGCGCTCTTTGTTTATCACGTACAGCCATACTCGAAAAATCTGAATTAGCCGACGTTGGGACCCAAAAGCATCCGATCAACTGCCGATACGACGCCATCTTACGATGCCATCGTATTGTCGTCTGCTGGGCGAAGGCGAAGCAAGCCGTCCACTGATTGGACAGGCGAAGGCGAAAGCAAGCCATCCACTGGGTGGACAATCCAGAGCATGCATTTGTGCCGGTGTCGGTGATCGTTGTTCATATACGCACTCTTCATTCTCATCTTTCTTCCTAACTCTTACTCGGACAAGCAAATCCCCTATGCCATCCATAATGGTACACTCTATCCATACACCACATCCTCCCTTCCGTGGATGTTCCACGGGTTTCAGCTAGTCATAAGTAATCTGGTTTCCTCTGCCTCGGAATGTGGACAGAGGTTATGTTTTCACCCCTGTCTGTTTGTCTGTTTGTTACTTGTGAAAATCGAAGATTGTCAAGTATATTGGATGGTCACTTGTGTTATTCTGTCTGTCTGTTTCTGTTTGGCTTTCTGTCTGTTGGTATGACAATCGCATACAGGTCACAATTTTAAACCAATCTTCACGAAACTTCACCAAACGGTATCGTTGTTGAACTTTAATAGCTTAGATGCAAGTGTGCAGCTATTGATAAGGAAGAATCCCATTAATTTCGAGGCCAAAAGGTCAACATAGGCCAAATGTCAACAACTTTGTAGAAATGATAGAATCCTGAATTTTCATGAATTTTCATCAATTAAATTTTTCATTTCACTTGAAATGTGAAGCCGATTTGCATATCGGGTCACTGAATTCAACCACCAATTATTTTTGAGGTAAATATAGGTCAACAACTTAGGTGAACTTTCTAAAATCCTCAATTCTCATCCTATTGACTTGAATTGTGGAGCCGATTTGCATATCTGGTCATTTAATTCAACCACCACTTATTTTTAAGGTCAAATTTATTTTAGGGATTTTGCAAGTATCATGGTCTCTTGAAATTTGAATTTAGAAATTTGAATAGGATTTTCATATCAGCTAAATCAATTCAACCACCAACTATTTTTGAGATCAGCATAGGCCAAAAGGTCAACAACAATTGCAACTTTATAAAATCCTCAATTTTCATCCGATTGACTTGAAATTTGAATTGGATTTCCATATCAGCAAACTGAATTCAACCACCCACTATTTTTGAGATCAACATAGTTCATAAGGTCAACATAGGGCAAAGGTCAACCACTTTTTTCAAATGTCTAAAATCCTCCATTTTCATCCAATTTACTTGAAATCTGAATAGGATTTGCATATCAGCTTACTGAAACCATCCACCAACTATTTTTGAGGTCAACATAGGCCAAAAGGTCAACATAGGCCAAATTTATAAAATTGTCAATTTTCATCTGATTAACTTAAAATTTGAAGATGATTTGCATATCAGGTAAATGAATTTAACCACTAATTATTTTTGAGGTAAAAAGTATGCTCTAATGAGTGCCATTATACTTTGTTCTGTTTTGCCAAGTGTCGCTCTATGAGTGATTTTTCATTTGTTTGTCTGTGTGTCTGTCTGTTTGTGTCTGTGTGTCTGTCTGTCAGTTTACAATTCTTAACCGACCATCATGAAACTTCACCAAATTGTGGAGGTGATCACAATTGAGAAGCCTATTGATTTTGAGGTCATAGGTCATCTGGAGGTCAAATTTATAAAATCGCCATTTTTCATCTGATTGACTTGAAAATTGAACATAATCTGTATATTGTTATGTGCTCCTCCACAAACCCCGGTCACGGTGTACCTCCGAGCCCCGAGAGGAGTCTCGGCAGAAAGATGTGTTATTCTGTATGTCAAAGATCAATGGTGAAACCACACCAATTGTTACCAACAAACAAGTATTGTATTAAGGTCACACAAGAATAACAGTACAATAACAATATTAATCAATTGTACAACCAATATATAATTCCTATGATGGTACCATCAGTTTCGTACAATGTAACCCACTGTGCTCCAAGTGAGCGAAAAGAACATTCCCAATGTCTCTATCCCGGCATCAAGCCAAAGTCGATGTTGAAGCGATCGTCAGAACGATGTTGTATCGAGACCAGAATCCCGCTCGGTTGACAGTCACACTGCCAAAGATAGGCAAAAGTGTCCTCAAGAGGCGACTGGGAAAACACACCTTTGGCTATGGACGTTCAATGGCTCCCAATCGACGAACCGCAAATTCCCACTCAAAATCCACATTACACACACACACCAGGTTATGTCTGGATGGTTGTGAAAATGGTTGAAGCGAGGTGAAGAGCCTGGAGCTGTTCCGAAATCGGCGCGAGTCAAAATGGCCAACGGCCCGTCCTCGAGACATAACGGCACTCTCATGATTCTCTTCGGAATGAACCGCAAAACCTGTCACACAGGTTTTTCTGTCACAGTGATAACAACTCTGTTGCAGGGATCCCTTTCCCAGGAAACCCCAAAGTTCGCTAGTGACCTCCGTTCGCCAGCATTTGCTCCAGAACTCCAAACAGCTCGGCTCCTTGTCCACCTCACTCGCTCCGCCTCTTCTTCCTCTTCTCTTCTTCTTCTTCTTCGTCCGGGTCCCGATCCGGTTTCCGGTTTCTTTTAAAACACTAACTTTTTTTACCTTTTGAAAACAGTAATCTCTATTTCACCTAAACGATAACAATAATAGTACATGCAACCAAAAATGTTTACAGTGGATGAGAGCCACAACAACGGAAGTGACGAATCCGTAACAATATTGAGTCACGAAATTGGGAATCTAACTATTTTTGAGATCAAAAGGTCAAAGGTCAACTTAAGGTTAAACTTCCAAAATCATCAATTTTCATCTGAAATATCATCAATTTTCATCCGATTGATTTGAAAATTTAACAGCATTTGTATATTTAGTCTCTAAATTGGTAAACCAACTATTTTTGAGATCAAAAGGTCAAAGGTCAACTTAAGGTCAAATTTCCAAAATCATCAATTTTCATCTGAAAAACTGTCAATTTTCATCCGATTGACTTGAAAATTTAACATCATTTGCACATTGCGTAAATAAATTGGGAATCTAACTATTTTTGAGGTCAAAAGGTCAATAGTCATCTCAAGGTCAAACTTCTAAAATCACCAATTTTCATCTAAAAATCGTCACTTTACATCCTATTAACCCGAGCTTTGATCAAGATCGCCAATTTTAATCTTGATGAAATGGAAAATTTGATAGATCAATGGCAACCTTTTTTGGGGATGGGGGATGGGGGGTGGATTTTGCAAGTATCGTGCTCTGCATGACGTCTTCTTGTTTGTTTGTTTGTCTATCCGACACTCCCCTTCAGGTCACAATTATAAACCGATCGTCATGAAACTTTACCAGGTTGCAGAGGTAGTCACGACTGAGAATGAAAGTCATAGTCATAGTCTAGTCATAGGGGGAAACAATAGCTTAGAAAGGTGGCATAACATTAGCTATAAAGGCGATGGAAATAGTATTTTCGTTTAGAAAGTTTAGTTTAGAAATTAGTTTAGAAAGGTGGCAAGTGTACACAAATATTGCATACACACACACACACACACGCACACATACACAAACACACACACACACACACACATACACACACACACACACACATAATGGAGGTGGATACTTTGAGCCCTGGGAGGGCTCCATTCCACCTTCTGAAACCCACAAATGGAGATAACCAACGAAAGAAGCCTGTTGGTTTTGAGGTCAAAGGTCATCTTGAAGTCAAGTTTCTAAAATGGTCAATTTTCATCCGATTGACTTGAAAGGTAAAAAGCATTTGCATATCGAGTCACTAAATTGGGAAACCAATTATTTTTGAGGTAAAAAGGTTCAAAGGTCCACTCAAGGTCAACCTTCTAAAATCATCAATTTTCATCTGAAAATTGTCAATTTTATTCTGATTAACCGAAAAGTAAAAGAGCAATTGCATAGTGCTTCTCTGAATTGGGAAAGCAACTATTTTTGAGGTCCAAAGGTCAACTCATGGTCAAATGTCTAAAATCACAATTTTTATCTGAAAAATAATAATTTTAATCTGACTGAACCAGGCTTTGATTTGATAGTCAATTTCAATCTTAATGAAATGGGGAATTTGATGAATCCATGGCAAAAAATATTTGGGGTGGGTGGATTTTGCAAGTATCGTGCTCTGCATGACATCTTTCTTGATTGTTTGTCTGCTTGTTTGTCTGTTTGCTTGTTTGTTTGTTTGCCTTTGAACAGGATATTTTTAAAAGTTGTGGACAGATTCGGACGAAATTTGGTGGGCAGGTTGTGTGCGCAATAAGGACAAAATGGCTGATTTTTGGTGAATATCCGGATCCAGATACTTTAATTTCTCAAGTGATTCTTCACCATTGAGAGATAAGGCCAAAAACGATATATAGCAGAATATCTCAAAAAGTTGTAGATGGATTCAGATCAGACGAAGCTTGGTGGACAGGTTGGGTGGGTGAGAAGGAAAAGGTGATTCAATTTTGGTGAAGATTTGCATCCGATCCCGATACGAGAATTTTTTGAGTGATTCATCACCATTGGGTGATAGGACCCAAAATGATATGTAACACGATATCTCAAAAGGTTGTGGAAGATTATTTAAAAAAAACTAGGTGGATGAGTTACTTATGTGACGAGAACAAGCCGATTCGATTTTGGTCAAAGTCAGGATCCAGATCCAGCCTATGAGTGGGATACCAAATGCAAACTATTCAGCCTGGTGGAGGTCTACCGAGTGCCGGTTTAGTTTCAAATATTTTGATTTTTAAAAAGGAAGAAGCTAAAAACCAGGCCAAAAGAATGACTGCTGCCATTTTGGAAGCAAAGCAAAGTATGCAGTGCAGATGATCAAATACCAACACTTGTGTCTTCACGTATATCGCACAGTCATGACTATGGTTGTAAGGGTATAGCAATAATAAACATGTCTGGATAAGTAAAGGACGGCTGTTCTCAAAAAAAGTGCCCATTTTGCTTACAAAATTGAAGTTCATGGAAGAGTGAGGACCAAGGCAACATGCTGACAGTGGGGCAGTGGGGTAGCAGGTGGATGCCACAAGGAAGGGAAACGAGAAGAGAAAATAGAGGGGAAACACAGTAATCTGCACGTAAGAGGGTTGGGTTAGGTAGAGTTAATGGGTATACAACACATTGCAGGTAGGGATGAGGGAATGACATAAGATGTCAACACACTGCCTGCTGGAAGCGCTGGTGGGAAGAAAGGAATTCAACAGCTTCAGGAAGGCTGTTCCACAAATAGGTGAAAGAGGAACAAAGAAGTGGAGGTTGGAGGTAATCCCGGATTTTGAGAGCAAAACCAAGAGGGGATTGCAGGGGCATTGTTCTATTGAACATTATTCCAAGAGAAAGTCGGATCAAAAGGCCAAATTAGCTCTTTGAGAAGTTAGTTTCCCGAGTTGACAGGTTGTATGCACCCCATTATAAAGCATGGTCAAGATTATATAAACCCTTCTAAAGCATATTTTGAAAGACCATTTAATTTGGCGAATAGGCCAAGAATGATACGATTAAACAATATGCAGTACTGTACTGAGAATACTTTGTCAAAATGCAATAGTTACATATAATTGAACTGGATATAACATGGAGAGTGAAATTGTGTTTTCTGTCCCCATTGCCTCTTGCTGAATGCAGGTTTATCTCTTCCAGACATAGATTTAAAATCAGTAAAGATGTGCAATTGTGTTCAAAGCATACCTTGATGCTACCAAAAGTCTGCGTGCCCAGTTCACAAATATAGAGTGTGCTACCATCCGTCCATTTTCCTCTCTGCGACTCCACAACTCTTCGTTCTTCCACAAACCGTTTTTGTTTCCCTTCATCACAATTTCCTCCTTGTGATCGCTCTCCTCATTCTCATAGAAGTCTTCAATATCAAAACTCGTGAATTCACATGATAGACGAGACACCAATACCCTGTCCGGCTAGCCGAGGGGAAACATGCCATAATTCCACAGGTAGCACAATTATTTTGAGTATCTCTGTTCTGTGACATCGTGTTCATGTGTCCGGGCATTCCAGCTTCTCTCTCCAGAGTTTCGAGGCAGCCGCAAATCTGCCATCTAAAGCCATGTTCAATCTTCACCCAATAGCTTCTCTTCCCCCTATAACTCATCCCGTGTATCTCGCTCTCCCACTCCCCTTCACAGACTCCTTTTATCCGCAGTCCCAAGGGAACAAAAGTGCAAAAGGGTCAACCCCCAAGGCAGTCACTACACCGCACCCCTAAGCTGAACATGCGGATTAGGAGTAATAGTAGTAGTAGTAGTAGTAGTAGTAGTAGTAGTAGTAGTAGATGATTAAACTTATCCGTTATTCATATTTTCTCAACTGATTGTCCCTACTGCCCCCCTTCTTTCCCCCCTGTTATTAAGATACCCCTCTATCCTTCATCATCTACAACTTCCATGAGCTTCATTTACATATGAAGCAAAAATATAGGCCACAACAGTAGGCCAGGGCAACAACAGTAGGCCTAAAGGCCACAACAGTAGGCCTAAAGGCCACAACAGTAGGCCAGGGCCAACTGGACTACCGTCCAGTTGAGTTCATCACATACTGAACCCTCCAGCGTCCATCGTCTGTCGCCTGTCCTCCGTTAACTTTTCGACTTTAACACTCCAGCGTCCACAAATATCAACCGATTCTGATCAAACTTGACATGCAGCATAATTACCCCAAGGACCAGGTTGGTATTACATTTCAGCCCGATCCGTTGAAACATGGTGGACTTAGGCGACCATTTTGTTTTTGGTCATGAAAACGACGTTAACACTCTAGCGTCCACAAATATCAACAGATTTTGATCAAACTTAGAATGTTTAACCCTTACCACACAAGGTAGGTTGCTATTGCATTCCAATCCGATCCGTCACAAAATGGCCGCCATAGGCCGCCATATTGTTTTCAGCTCCGAAACGACGTTAAGACTTTAACGTCCACAAATATTTATGGATTTTGATCAAACTTGATGTGTGAGACTCTTACCACACAAGGTAGGTTGCTATAGCATGTCAACCCGATCTGTTACAAAATGGCCGCCATAGGCTGGGATGAAATTTGTCCAGTCAGTTCAGTTCAGTTCTGCTTCCCTGGAAGGTCTAGTTTTATTGTTGAATGGTAATTTGTTACCATTAAAGGTAAATTTTCATTGATTACAAGAAGTACAACTTCACGCTGTAACTTGTAACTTTAAGCTGATACACAATGCAGGGATTTACAATTTACATGGAGTGACAAAGAAGGCCAAACATACATAAAAAGTATCCATTCTACACACAAATGAATATTTATTTTTCAGGGAAAGTCCATCCAGAATTAAGCAGGTTTAGGCAAAAAATAAATGTGAGTTAAAATGATTGATCATCCAAAGAAAACTCTCCGAGTATGTAGTGCCGAATAATGCGACGAGTAGGAGAAGAAGTAGACAAAGAAGAAGCAAGCTATATAACATTCAGCAAGTATTCTAAATTTAAGCAAATATTGTAGAAATTACTATCACACCTAAAGGTTTGAACAACTAATGATTGCAATGGATGCATACAAAGGTGCAGGAATGAATGCAAGCATCACCTGATCTTTAAGCTTAAAACCTGAAGGTCAGATAGTTGACACTGATGTATCAGTTATTATTTTCTATGCATGTAATTTTATTATTCCAAATGATGCTTCCATATACCTGACTTTTCTTTTCTTACTTTGTCCCAGTCACTGAAACCGAATCATCATCTACAATGATCACAGTGAACACAACCAGCTCGGACAGTGGAATACAAACTACGCCTCTCAATAACTCAACTGCCAAACCCTCGGAGTCAGAATTCACTTCATCGCAGAACAGACTCAGTTTCACCGAGACCCCCACAGTGCCCATGTCCACAACTCAGACGAACCCTGAGATTGACAGCACGACGGCACTATCTGTTGTGATACAGGGCCTGATATCAACAGTGACCTCACAAGTCACCACTTCGACCTTGGTGAGTAACAGGAGGGCTTGGAATGTAGAAGGCGGTATGTCGGGACTGACCAATCGTAAAGATTGCAAATTAATTGAACATTATGTATTGTACACGGACCAATGAGGATTGAATCGAATACATTTCAAATTAAACTGCACAAATCGGAGAAGGGGAAAGAGATGTTTACAAGCAATTCACTTTGAACTGAACTACAAAACATCAATGGCTTCAGACGGACATTAATATTCTCTCCACCTCACCAAGTCTACACCAATGCCGATGCCATACAATACGTAAATGTCAAACTTTGCAAAAAAAAAAAGTTTGTGGTTTGAGATTGTATCCATTTTTTTTTTTGCCGTCTTCGTCCACTTGCTCTCTTCTTCTTCCCCTCGCACATTCTTCTTCCAGGTTTCCCTCCGTTGTGTCCCATTACCTTGTTGTCAGTGTGTTTCCCCACTTTTTTGTAAACTAAGTCGAGGTTCGTATGAGAGCAAACTCATAGAACATATAATAAATGGAGTGGGAGACAAGAGGGGGAGAGAGAGGGAAGCACAACAGCAGTAGAGAAGAGGGACATCGGGAGATCTGTGGAAGGGAGAGGGCTGGGGCGGGGTAGACGGGATAAACAACGACTACGACTTTCAGGAAAGAAAACGGCATTTGAAAAAGGTGGATTTAGGGTGTAGTAACGGAGGTTGCCACTGTCTTCTACCTGTTCTGTTCTGTTTTTAGGTTTTCCATGAGCTTCGATGTTGTATACAACAACAACAACAACAAAAAACGGAATAAAATGGTGGAAACTACTAACACAACCTGAATTGTGCTTCACATAAATTTACTCATGTAAACATATATAAACAAATAATTTGTCAATTCATGCACAGCTCCATGTTGGAGATGAATCCATTGCTATCATTGGTCTCGATAAAACGGATCTGCCATTACACGGGCAGATCCAGCCTGCGCTTGAGCACAATTAGCCTGAACAATGCAGCGTACGGATCGTAGGTCGACAAATGCAGAGCGAGCCGTTAAACCAGCTTTCTTTATCTTTGTCTTGTACAAGTTGAGGAAGGCACCACATGTTTTCATTCCACCGAGGGTTGGTAAAACACTCGGGTTGTTTATGTGACTGATCCCTCAGCACACGTGGGCGGTGTACGAAGAAAAGCACGTTTAGGTTCACTCTCATTTTGATGTTTTTAATCAGATATATTGGACAAATGCTTTGCTTCATTATGGAAATGTTTAGAGATAGAACCACCTTTAGAGGCCATTTTACCCCGCAGAGCAGGGGAAATGATGCAGTGCCCTTCCCCCCTTTTTGAAGCAATGTTTTACAGCCAGATGCCCTTCCTGCCACCAACCCTGTTAGTCGCCTCTTGCGACACACAGTGAACTGGTACTCAATTTGCCGACCTCGGAAGGATGACAGGCTGAGTGAACCCCCCTGGTGGTAATTCAGCGATCGACCGGGATTCGAGCCCAGGATCCTGGGATCCCAAGCCAGCACCCTAACCGCTAAGCCAACACCAGGCTCGAAATGTATAGAGATGATCAAAGATATATCTACAAGCCTTTGTTCTCTAATTGCACAAGAGGCAGGAAACAAAGTAAAGTTGAAAAAGCTCATTCTTTATCTAAGGAATAAATATATGGATTGCGAAAAAACGATTTCCTCGGAACAGACTCTGAGCCATTCCCTGCGTAATCAATCACACGACCGTCAAGATTCAGGCCTGACAGGTTCGTGTAGCATGTTTGCCCTGTAGCCATTTGTTCTGAGTTTGATAGCCAACAGAGAAGGGTCTTCACAGGAAGGGCTAAATGGATCAGAGTGCACCACAATTTGGAGCCAATTTAACCAGAGTCGGTAGTGTAAAAGTTAGAGTGCCCACTCTGAGTCTACGAGGTCCGTGGTTCGAACCCCGACTGAGTCGTACCCAAAGTTGTAAAGATGGTATGTGCTGCTTCATTGCATGACGCTTAGCACTTAAAAATGATCGAGCACGGGCAAGCATCCACAACACAGGCTTTGATTGGTCTCATGACCTCGTCCTGCGTTTAAGGTCCTTGTAAGGAATAAGGAAATTAAATAATAAATTATAACAACACTCGGCAGAGCGCATACCCCGCCAGGCTGAACAATTTACGTTTTGTGAACGATTGGGCCGATGATAGGCCGAATGGTAGGCCGATCTGGATTGGGACCTGAACCAAAATCGAACCGCCTTGTACTTGTCACCTAAGCAACTCATCTACATAGTTTTGTCACAAATCTCACAACGTTTTGAAATATTTTGCAATATATCGTTTTTGGCTCTGTCACTTAATGGTGCAAAGAATGACTGATTTTTTTTTTTTAACTCGTATCCGGATCCGGATCCAGATCTTCATCAAATCAAATCAATTCATCCTTGTCACACATCCAAACTGATAACCAAGTTTCATCAAAACCCGTTCATAACTTTTTGAAACATACTGCCCACAGACAAACAAACAGATAGCCAGACAACCGGGAGTGAAAACATAACCTGCATCCACCATATGTTGTGGAGGTAATAATTACATATTAAATGTTATGCTGACTTGTGTATACGAGATTGTGTTTCTCAATGTCAGATCCCACAGCACCATTGGAAAGAGTAAGCCATTGTGGCATAAATTACAAAGAAATATTCCCTTCTTAAGGCCATTTTCCCTGCTAGAGCGGGGGTTAGCCTTGCAGGCCCCATGACAATCATCATGGTTCCCTTTTTACCCTGCGCTCGTGAAGCGAAAAGCGAGGTTAAGCATTCAGTTACGTACGTACGTGTCTGCACCAGTTACAGTGTGTGCTGCGTCTGCATTAAAAAAAAAATCATTTTCTCGGCAACCGTTGGTCCGATTGACATGAAATTTTCACCATCGGAGGGCCTCCTCCTGTATAATATTTTAATGAATATTATGACGTCATATGTCACGTGGTACAGGCGCCATCTTGGAAAAACGTTATACCTCTATATCTCCCAAACCGCTCAAAAGAAAAATTGGAAGCATGGCTCATTGTCAAGTACTCACCATGGGGAATAAGATATGTTGATGACGATGTCATCGGTGCCTTAATTATGACGTCATAATTCGACAAATACAACGTTTGATTCGATCAGTATGAATTTTTTTTCTCTGCAATTCTTGGTCGGATTGACTTGAAATTTTCACCATAGGAGGTCTCCTCCTGTAGAATATTTGAATGACAATCATGACGTTATACGTCATGTGTTACAGGCGCCATCTTGGAAAAACCGAAAAATGTTGCACCTCATATCTCCAAAACAGCTCTATGGAAAAAATTAAAGAGTGGCTCATTGTAAATAACTCCATATGGGGAATAGGTGTTCTTAGCGATGACGTCATTGGTGCCAAAATTATGACGTCATAATTTGACAGGGACAATGCTTAGTCTGATCAGTTTGAAATTTATTGAGCATGATCTCTGCAACAATTATATTAGAAAATATAAATTTATGATGTCATCGCTCACGTGATCTGGCAGCCATATTGGATCAAAAAAATAGAAACATTCAAAAACAGAAGAGTTGGCTCACACCAAGTTGACTGTGCAGGGTAAGTATTCTATGAATACCATCTAGTTGAGGCAATGTTTTTATGGCCGGATGCCCTTCCTGACGCCAACACTTTAGTCGCCTCTTATGGCATGCAGATGCGGTGTACCTATTCTAGGCCAGGGCACACACTGGCACATTCATCCCAGCAAGTTGGCACTCAATTTGCCGACCTCGGAAGGATGAGCAGGCTGAGTCAACCCCCATTGCGTTATTTCATTGATCGACCTGGATTCGAACTCAGGATCCAAGGATCCCAAGCCAGGACCCTAACCGCTAAGTCAACACAAGGCTTCGTTATGTCATCAATTCCATAATATATTTTGACAAATTCAAAATACAGAAAAATACAGGATTTGGAGTGATTGAAAGCTAAAAACGTTTTTGGTACGAGTTCCACACGAACGACTTACGATAATGTCTGCAACCATGTACAGTGTATATAGTTAGGCGCAATAAACTTTCAATTTGAATTTTCAGCCTGTTAGTGATTTTTCACTGAGTGTGGAATTAAATTGCAGGTATTTAACGTTTGTTTCATTCGAAATTCAGACTTTACAGTAGATTTGTCTTAATTTAATCAGCTTCCACTGGCTGCTGCTGTGGTTGGAAATGTGGAAAATTATTAATCACGCAAATTGATCAATTTTTCAGAAGGTAACGTGGACTACGTTTTGTAAATGTGCAGTGATTTATTAACATTCTACTAAAGAGCGTAAACAAGTGTGAAACCAACTTAAACAGAGGTATACATATATATATGAATTCAATATGAATCGATGACTGTCTTGATGTCGCTGTGCCTGCTCCTCTGCTCCTCTGCTCCCCTCCCCACTGTTATTCTACCCCATTCCCCCAGCCTTCCAGTGAGTTAACTAAACAAGCAGAGAGATTGAATTAATGTGGTGTTGATAGAATGCAGACATGATTGGCCAAATGCCTTCCTCCTGCATCAAAGTTTCTTGTATGTTCTTGTACACGATATTTTAAAGAGGCAATGTTTGGTATGAAAGCTTGCTGTTATTACCTGATGAAAAGGAAGTTTTTAGCGAATGTCGTTCAGCTGATGAACCAGTAATTTTTACTGCAGGTAAAAGGTACTGTAGGTTTTACATGTCGCCGGTTGGCAAGAGCTTTGCGTTGATGTTGATGTTGTTGTTGTTATTGTTGGGGTTCTTGTTGGGCGTCGATTTTTGAAATGAGCAGCCATTGGTTGGCCAGATGCCGGACCACACCCACATCTGTCGCTTGACTCCACCCACCATAATGCCAAGAAAAAAAATCTTCTTTCATGGTGGTCCGAGTACATTAGGCCTTTATAGGTCTCTGCTGATTATACACTTTCTGGACTTGATGTGTCAGATTTCCATTGACCTTTGTTGGGTCGAGTGTTAAATTAATAGTAAGGTTCAATCAAGCCCATATATGGGCCTTCCTAAAAAATAGCGTTACATAATTTCTTAATCGCACCATATGCACGTTTCCCAATCGACCTGTTGCCGGATTTTTAAAGCCAATTTATTTGTGCTTAATGACAAAGTCCAATACCTCGACTGACCACATGCAGGTTTTAGCCACGTCGCAGACACTGCTCATAGAGTGTCCTCTGCTGTTGTTGTTGTTGTTGTTGTTGTTCTTCTTCTTGTTCTTCTTGTTCTTGCAGAGAAGACAAAACCTCAAAGCTCCACCCATTCTGGGAACCATAGCTCCACCCATTCTGGGAGAGCCTTCATATAAACAAATATCCACCATTTTATTAACTCGCATAGCTTTGAGGCCTGTTTTGTAGGCCCGTGGTGTCTTCCTCTCTCACACAGTTTTATTTCAAATCAAATTCGATATATCATTTCATTTTTCACAGTTGCTAACATAGTTTTAGACTCGGTTGAAAAAAAACGGGAAGAAAATCCGATGAAAGTTGCCCTTTATAGAACGAAATGAATTCTCAAAGGCCTGTAACTTCAAGTCCATTGAGATATATATTTTTTAAATCGCGGTATGGTCAGTCATACACCGCCCGAAATAACAGACGGGAAAATGCCGAGATATATATATTTTGTTTAAATCGCGGCATGGTCAGTCATACACCGCCCGAAATAACAGACGGGAAAATGCCGAGATATATTAAAAATTCGTCCATTTGACGACAATCGTCACGAAGAAATATTTAATTTATACGTCGTCACAATAATGTGGAGAGAGGAGCATAGCTTCGTTCACGTGTCACCACACACGGGAAATTGCCGAGATATATATTTTTTAAAGCGCGGCATGGTCAGTCATACACCGCCTGAAATAACAGACGGGAAAATGCCGAGATATATTAAAAATTCGTCGCCACACACGGGAAATTGCCGAGATATATTTTCACTTTGCACAAAAATAACATCAAGTAATCGAATCAATAGGAATGTCCTGTGCCTATAACATCGACGTTATAGGCACAGCTGCATCTAGGCATTGTGTAACATCGACGCAGCTTTTGTTTTAATTAAAACTTTTTGTACTTGTTTTTTAAACAAAAGCTTTATTAGCAGAGGCCTGAGCCTAGATTTACTTTAATACCCCACAGAGAATAATAATTACAACCCTTCCTGCCGCTCCTGTTCGGAGTGGGTGCGCTATATTTGCCTGAAACCAGACCCAGCTGTCCATCAGACTCGTACTTGATATTGAACCAAACTGTGAAGACCCCCTGAGATTAATTTTATAATATCTTGAACAGCAAGGACGAGGGAGTTGAGTGGACAGAGGAGGCGAAAAATATATATTTTGTGTCACAGGTTATGACCACAGAGCAGGCATTCCTGTTAATGTGTCTGTTTGTGTGTATGTGTATGTATATGTGGAAGCGGGTGTGTATGTGTGTGTGCGTGTGTGTGTGTGTGTGTGTGTGTATGTGTGTGTATGTATGTGTGTGTGTGTGTGTGTGTGTATGTGTGTATGTGTGTGTGTGTGTGTGTGTGTGTGTGTGTGTATGTGTGTGTGTGTGTGTGTGTATGTACATGTGGATGTGGATGTGTCATTGATCGTTATCTCCATATGCGGGTTTCAGAAGGTGGGTGGGAATCCTCCCAGGTTTCAAAGTATCCACCTCTGTTAGCGTGTGTGTGTAATGGTGTGTGTATGTGTGTGTGTGTGTTTATATTTGCACAATAGCACTCATTGTTGATGACAAACTATGGGGAAATAATTTGGGTCTCCTTTGCAAACACAAGCATTTCATATCTTTGTTGTAGCCGTGTAAATATTTCCATTGCTTTGCTCTCATTCTGCGAAATCAAAATGTTGCTAACATCTCATAGCTCGTGAATGTACAAGGCAAGTTTAATGATCTGGTGTAGAAGATTCCAAAAAGACAAAGATTTATGCAACGTTGGGTGGTATTATGGTTCACCGCTCAAATGTGTTGTGCAAGGGTGATTAGTACTTGCACCAGCTTCACAATTCATTGAACCAGACGATAACATGCTGAGAATGCAATCCGTTCATATCACCGAGGTTATTTGTCATGTCATGCACATGCCTCCTTCACCTTGTAAACAATGTGGGAAATTGACCCTGCCATCTCCCACCACCCCCTCACTCGTATGTCCCATACATGCTCCTTCCCTTCCCTTATAATCACAATCTCCTCCAAACCTCCAACCTCTCTTCCCATTATTTTCACAATCTGTGAACCTGTCTCTCTCCTATGAAGCCCTCTTTACTTCCTCTTCTCAATTTTAATTTTCTCATTTTACCACCTCCACCACATCGTCTTTACATAATAAATGTATGCCCTCAAAGTTGTAATGTAGCCTGGTGTTGGCTTAGCGGTTAGGGTGCGGCTTGGGATCCTGGGTTCGAATCCCGGTCGATCGCTGAATTAACGCCAGGGGGGTTCACTCAACCTGTCATCCTTCCGAGGTCGGCTAATTGAGCACCAGCTCACTGGTAATTCCCTGTGTGTCACAAGGGGCGACTAACAGGGTTGGCGCCAGGAAGGGCATCCGGCCATAAAACATTGCTTCAAAAAGGGGACCACAGTGCCCGAAAAAGGCCAACCCCTGCTCTGCGGGGCGGGGGATGGGCTCTAAAGGTGGTTCCTCAACGTTGTAACGTCTCACCTTGTCCATGCCGTCTTTGCCCAGCTGAAAAAGGTTTAGTTGACTGGGAATGTTGGAGGGATATGACTCATAGGAAATGCGTAGTTGCTATAAAACACATCCACAGTTGAGAGATCTTCACAGACAATCCTCATCAACCATCACCCAAAAGGTTGTCCGAGATGGAATCTGGAATCCAGCCAAGAGATTGACCCAAAGGCTGACTCTTGCAAAACACATCATAAGATATTTAACATCCACATTATTTCAGTTGAAACTTGGCTTGTATTTGACCAGTTTTGATGTACGGTAGAGAGACATGGGGAATTTGGGTAGAAGACAAGAGAATAATAGAGAGGACAGACCTAAGGATGATGAGATGGATTGTGGGGTAACACGAAAGGATGTGCAGTGTAGTGTGGACATCTGAAAGAGGCTCAAAGCTCGTAGTACTCAGGAAGATTTGAGAAAGAGAAGACTAAGGTGCTTTGGGTATTTGATCAGAAGGAGAGAAGATGAGTCTGTCAAGAAAGTCTCGAGTTTAATATTTGAGGGGAAAAGACCAAGAGGTGACCGAAAATGACCTGGAAGTAGGTGATCAGTCAAGACATGCAGTTTTTGGGGTTAATGGAGGAATATGCTTTTGACAGGACAAAGTGGAGAAGAGTCATCAGCCGGCTAACCCTCCCAATACGGGAAAATGTTCATTAAATGAGTAGTAGTAGGAGTAATAGTAGTAGTAGTAGTAGTAGTAGTAGTAGTAGTAGTAGTAGTAGTAGTAGTAGTAGTAGTAGGATTAATACTAGTAGTAGTTGTTAGATAGATAGATTTTAGCAGTTCTTCCTCAGGCAAAAACGCAGCTACAGTTACAAGTTACTATAATATATATATATATATGAATGAATGAATGAATGATCGTTTTAAGGCCATTTTTCCCCGCTAAAGCGGGGGTTAGCCTTGCGGGCCCCATGACAATCATGGATCCCTGTTTGAGGCAATGTTTTTTTATGGCCGGATGCCCTTCCTGCCCTTACGATGCCCTTATATATAAATATATATATATGTATATTTATATGATATGTATATTGTATATATGTATATGTGTATTTTAGACTTAAGTTTTAGACTGGCCATGAGTCAATCTCCTGATTTAAATCTCATGAAGCATGGATTTCACTCGCTGCAGCTGAAAATGGCTGACTTGACTTGACAAAGCATCTCAAAGGAAGATACCAAGAGTTTGGTGATGTCGATGGGTCACAGGCTCGATGCGGTTGTTGCATGCAAAGTATATGCCACCAAATACTAACTATTGTACTACTTTAATTGTCCCCCGTCGCACAGCGGAGCGAAAGGGGGACTATGGTTTTCCCTTCCGTCCGTGTGTCCGTCCGTCTGTCCGTCCGTCCGTCCATCCGTGCGTGCGTGTGTGCGTGCGAGCGTGCGTGTTTGCGTGCGGGCGTGCATGCGTGCGTGCGTAAGCGAAGGACCGCATTCGAATTTGGTGTGTGGGTGCAACCCACGTAAAAATCCAAGATGGTCGCCGCCATGTATGTCTGATGCCATGTATGTCTGAACCTTGTGAGATGAATATCTTGAAAAATAAGCGAAGTACCAACTTCTAATCTGGTGTGTGGGTGTATCTCGGCATAAGGAAGAACGCTATTGAAAATTGGGTTGCCACGTCAAAATACAAGATGGCCGCCACCATATATATGTCTGAACCTTGTGAGCGAAATATCTCGAAAAATAAGCGAAGTACCAACTTCTAATCTGGTGTGTGGGTGTATCTCGGCATAAGGAAGAAAGCTATTGTAAATTGGGTCGCCACGACAAAATCCAAGATGGCCGCCACCATATATATGTCTGAACGTTGTGAGTGAAATATCTTGAAAAATAAGCAAAGTACCAACTTCTAATCTGGTGTTTGGGTGTATCTAGGCACAAGGAAGAACGCTTTTGAAAATTGGGTCGCCACGACAAAATCCAAGATGGCCGCCACCATATATATGTCTGAACCTTGTGAGATGAATATCTTGAAAAATAAGCGAAGTACCAACTTTTAATCTGGTGTGTGGGTTTATCTAGGCATAAGGAAGAACGCCATTGAAAATTGGGTCACCACGTCAAAATCAAAAATGGCCGCCTCCATGTATGTCTGAACCTTGTGAGCAAAATATCACATCATAGCATGTTTTCTTCGTTTTACACTTTGTCAACTCACATCATTTCACCGACGGGGGACCTAGGCATAACGCTTGTTGTCCCCCGTCGCACAGCGGAGCGAAAGGGGGACTATGGTTTTCCCCTCCGTCCGTGAATCCGTCCGTCCGTCCGTCCGTCCGTCCGTGCGTGCGTGCGTGCGGGCGTGTTTGCGTGCGTGCATGCATGCGTGCATAAGCGAAGGACCGCATTCGAATTTGGTGTGTGGGTGCAACCCATGTCAAAATCAAAGATGGCCGCCGCCATGTATGTCTGATGCCATGTATCTCTGAACCTTGTGAGATGAATATCTTGAAAAATAAGCGAAGTACCATCTTCTAATCTGGTGTGTGGGTGTATCTAAGAATAAGGAAGAACGCTATTGAAAATTGGGTCGCCACGTCAAAATCCAAGCTTGCCGCCGCCATGTATTTCTGAACCTTGTGAGATGAATATCTCCAAAAATAAGCGAAGAACCAACTTCTAATTTGGTGTGTGTGTGTATCTTGGCATAAGGAAGAACGCTCTTGAAAATTGGGTCGCCACGTCAAAATCCAAGATGGCCGCCGCCATGTATGTCTGTTGCATGCCTTGTGAGATGTGAGATGAATATCTTGAAGATGAATATCTGAGAACCTTGTGAGATGAATATCTTGAAAAATAAGCGAAGTACCAACTTCTAATTTGGTGTGTGGGTGTATCTCGGCATAAGGAAGAAAGCTATTGTAAATTGGGTCGCCACGTTAAAATCCAAGATGGCCGCCACCATATATATGTCTGAACGTTGTGAGTGAAATATCTTGAAAAATATGCAAAGTACCAACTTCTAATCTGGTGTTTGGGTGTATCTAGGCACAAGGAAGAACGCTATTGAAAATTGGGTCGCCACGTCAAAATCCAAGATGGCCGCCGCCTTGTATGTCTGAACCTTGTGAGATGAATATCTTGAAAAATAAGCGAAGTACCAACTTCTAATCTGGTGTGTGGGTGTATCTAGGCATAAGGAAGAACGCCATTGAAAATTGGGTCACCACGTCAAAATCCAAAATGGCCGCCTCCATGTATGTCTGAACCTTGTGAGCAAAATATCATATCATAGCATGTTTTCTTCGTTTTACACTTTGTCAACTCACAGCATTTCACCGACGGGGGACCTAGGCGTAACGCTTGTTGTCCCCCGTCGCACAGCGGAGCGAAAGGGGGACTATGGTTTTCCCCTCCGTCCGTGTGTCCGTCCGTCCGTCCGTCCGTGCGTGCGGGCGTGTTTGCGTGTGTGCATGCATGCGTGCGGGCGTGCATGCATGCATGCGTGCATAAGCGAAGGACCGCATTCGAATTTGGTGTGTGGGTGCAACCCATGTCAAAATCAAAGATGGCCGCCGCCATGTATGTCTGATGCCATGTATCTCTGAACCTTGTGAGAAGAATATCTTGAAAAATAAGCGAAGTACCAACTTCTAATCTGGTGTGTGCGTGTATCTAAGAATAAGGAAGAACGCTATTGAAAATTGGGTCACCACGTCAAAATCCAAGCTTGCCGCCGCCATGTATTTCTGAACCTTGTGAGATGAATATCGTGAAAAATAAGCGAAGTACCAACTTCTAATTTGGTGGGTGTGTGTATCTTGGCATAAGGAAGAACGCTGTTGAAAATTTGGTCGCCAGGTCAAAATCCAAGATGGCCGCCGCCATGTATGTCAGAACATTGTGAGATGAATATCTTGAAAAATAAGCGAAGTACCAACTTCTAATTTGGTGTGTGGGTGTATCCCGGCATAAGGAAGAATGCTATTTAAAATTGGGGCGCCACGTCAAAATCCAAGATGGCCGCCACCATATATATGTCTGAACCTTGTGAGCGAAATATCTTGGAAAATTAAGCAAAGTACCAACTTCTAATCTGGTGTTTCGGTGTATCTCGGCATAAGCAAGAACGCTATTGAAAATTGGGTCGCCACGTCAAAATCCAAGATGACCGCCACCATATATATGTCTGAACCTTGTGAGCGAAATATCTTGAAAAATAAGCGAAGTACCAACTTCTAATCTGGTGTGTGGGTGTATCTAGGCACAAGCAAGAAGGCTATTTAAAATTGGGTCGCCACGTCAAAATCCAAGATGGCCGCCGCCATGTATGTCTGAACCTTGTGAGATGAATATCTTGAAAAATAAGCGAAGTACCAACTTCTAATTTGGTGTGTGGGTGTATCTCGGCATAAGGAAGAACGCTATTGTAAATTGGGTCGCCACGTCAAAATCTAAGATGGCCGCCACCATATATATGTCTGAACGTTGTGAGTGAAATATCTTGAAAAATAAGCAAAGTACCAACTTCTAATCTGGTGTTTGGGTGTATCTAGGCATAAGGAAGAACGCCATTGAAAATTGGGTCGCCACATCAAAATCCAAAATGGCTGCCTCCATGTATGTCTGAACCTTGTGAGCGAAATATCATATCATGGCATGTTTTCTTCGTTTTCCACTTTGTCAACTCATATCACTTCACCGACGGGGGACCTAGGCGTAACGCTTGTTGTCCCCCGTCGCACAGCGGAGCGAAAGGGGGACTATGGTTTTCCCCTCCGTCCGTGTGTCCGTCCGCCCGTCCGTCCGTCCGTCCGTGCATGTGTGCATGCGGGCATGCGTGCGTGCGTGCATAAGCGAAGGATCGCATTCGAATTTGGTGTGTGGGTGCAACCCACGTCAAAATCCAAGATGGCCGCCGCCATGTATGTCTGATGCCATGTATGTCTGAACATTGTGAGATGAATATCTTGAAAAATAAGCGAAGTAACAACTTCTAATCTGGTGTGTGGGTGTATCTAGGAATAAGGAAGAACGCTATTGAAAATTGGGTCGCCACGTCGAAATCCATGATTGCCGCCGCCATGTATGTCTGAACCTTTTGAGATGAATATCTTGAAAAATAAGCGAAGACCAACTTCTAGTTTGGTGTGTGTGTGTATCTCGGCATAAGGAAGAAGGCTCTGGAAAATTGGGTCGCCACGCTAAAATCCATGATGGCCACCACCATATATATGTCTGAAACTTGTAAGCGAAATATCTCGAAAAATAAGCGAAGTACCAACTTCTAATCTGGTGTGTGGGTGTATCTAGGCACATGGAAGAAAGCTCTTTAAAATTGGGTCGCCAGGTCAAAATCCAAGATGGCCGCCGCCATGTATGTCTGAACCTTGTGAGATGAATATCTTGAAAAATAAGCGAAGTACCAACTTCTAATTTGGTGTGTGGGTGTATCTCGGCATAAGGAAGAACGCTGTTGAAAATTGGGGCGCCACGTCAAAATCCAAGATGGCCGCCATCATATATATGTCTGAACCTTGTGAGCGAAATATCTTGGAAAATAAGCGAAGTACCAACTTCTAATCTGGTGTGTGGGTGTACCTAGGCATAAGGAAGAACGCTTTTGAAAATGGTTCGCCACGTCAAAATCCAAGATGGCCGCCTCCATGTATGTCTGAACCTTGTGAGCGAAATATCTTGGAAAATAAGCAAAGTACCAACTTCTAATCTGGTGTTTGGGTGTATCTCGGCATAAGGAAGAACGCTATTGAAAATTGGGTCGCCACGTCAAAATCCAAGATGGCCGCCACCATATATATGTCTGAAACTTGTGAGCGAAATATCTCGAAAATTAAGCGAAGTACCAACTTCTAATCTGGTGTGTCGGTGTATCTAGGCACATGGAAGAACGCTGTTTAAAATTGGGTCGCCAGGTCAAAATCCAAGATGGCCGCCGCCATGTATGTCTGAACCTTGTGAGATGAATATCTTGAAAAATAAGCGAAGTACCAACTTCTAATTTGGTGTGTGGGTGTATCTCGGCATAAGGAAGAACGCTATTGAAAATTGGGGCGCCACGTCGCAATCCAAGATGGCCGCCACCATATATATGTCTGAACCTTGTGAGCGAAATATCTTGAAAAATAAGCGAAGTACCAACTTCTAATCTGGTGTGTGGGTGTATCTAGGCACAAGCAAGAAGGCTGTTCAAAATTGGGTCGCCACGTCAAAATCCAAGATGGCCGCCGCCATGTATGTCTGAACCTTGTGAGATGAATATCTTGAAAAATAAGCGAAGTACCAACTTCTAATTTGGTGTGTGGTTGTATCTCGGCATAAGGAAGAACGCTATTGTAAATTGGGTCGCCACGTCAAAATCCAAGATGGCCGCCACCATATATATGTCTGAACGTTGTGAGTGAAATATCTTGAAAAATAAGCAAAGTACCAACTTCTAATCTGGTGTTTGGGTGTATCTAGGCATAAGGAAGAACGCCATTGAAAATTTGGTCGCCACGTCAAAATCAAAAATGGCTGCCTCCATGTATGTCTGAACCTTGTGAGCGAAATATCATATCATGGCATGTTTTCTTCGTTTTCCACTTTGTCAACTCATATCACTTCACCGACGGGGGACCTAGGCGTAACGCTTGTTGTTCCCCGTCGCACAGCGGAGCGAAAGGGGGACTATGGTTTTCCCCTCCGTCCGTGTGTCCGTCCGTCCGTCCGTCCGTGCGTGTGTGCGTGCGGGCATGCATGCGTGCGTGCATAAGCGAAGGACCGCATTCGAATTTGGTGTGTGGGTGCAGCCCACGTCAAAATCCAAGATGGCCGCCGCCATGTATGTCTGATGCCATGTATGTCTGAACATTGTGAGATGAATATCTTGAAAAATAAGCGAACTACCAACTTCTAATCTGGTGTGTGGGTGTATCTTGGAATAAGGAAGAACGCTATTGAAAATTGGGTCGCCACGTCGAAATCCATGATTGCCGCCGCCATGTATGTCTGAACCTTGTGAGATGAATATCTTGAAAAATAAGCGAAGTCCCAACTTCTAGTTTGGTGTGTTTGTGTATCTCGGCATAAGGAAGAAGTTTCTTGAAAATTGGGTCGCCACGCCAAAATCCAAGATGGCCGCCACCATATATATGTCTGAAACTTGTGAGCGAAATATCTCGAAAAATAAGCGAAGTACCAACTTCTAATCTGGTGTGTGGGTGTATCTAGGCACATGGAAGAAAGCTGTTTAAAATTGGGTCGCCAGGTCAAAATCCAAGATGGCCGCCGCCATGTATGTCTGAACCTTGTGAGATGAATATCTTGAAAAATAAGCGAAGTACCAACTTCTAATTTGGTGTGTGGGTGTATCTCGGCATAAGGAAGAACGCTTTTGAAAATTGGTTCGCCACGTCAAAATCCAAGATGGCCGCCTCCATGTATGTCTGAACCTTGTGAGTGAAATATCATATCATAGCATGTTTTCTGCGTCGTCCACTTTGTCAACTCACATCACTTCACTGACGGGGGACCTAGGCGTAACGCTTGTTTACTTTAAGTTAATCTGTTCCACTACTTATATGCTTACCTAAAGGGGGTACTCAATATAAAAAGTGCTAGTGTTTCACAATGGTAAAACATATCTGCAAATAAAAACCAAGAAACAAAACCTGGCCTCATATTCATCTTTTGATCTCAAATCCAAATTTCTTGAGTTGAGGCAATAATAACAAATTTGACATCACTGTTCCAATACGTATGGAGGACACTGTATATACAGATATGAAAGTACTTTGTGTTGAACGCCGAAATGCTCATGTGCATTATTATTGATGTTTAAGTTGCCGTATAACCAGATGCAGTACCCTTTGTATGTAAATTTGCAAAGCAATTGCAATGTGCACAGTCTTGCGCAAGCACTTGCGCCCTCTAATGACAATTAGGAACGCTTAACAGCAGTGCCTGCGGCTTGACTTGGTACTCAGTCAATCCATTTGCATCAATGAGCTTCCCCACAAGTGGCAGAACCTAATTCGAATTGAATAATAATAACATTCCTATCAGCAGATTTAAGCTGGGAGCTTAACCGAGCGATGATGATTGATTGCGCATTTGCGTTGGAGCCATATCGGTTGCTTTTTCACATTGTTTTCGTGCCTCACTGAAAATTAAGCGGTGTAATTGCTCCAGTGCCTCGGGCGGTGTAGGGTTAAGATTTCTGTTCTGCAAGCACATGTTTTCCAAAAGTGTGATTGTGCCAACCGAACAGGTTTTGTTTTATTTAGTGTCTGTTAACGAGCCAAAGAGCCATTTCATGGAAAATCTTTTTTCGGAATACTGAGTCGGAATACCCAGCTCACACAGTGCAAGTATAAAGAGCAGCTTATTTTAGGGAATCACCCGTCTGAGGTTTCTGTGATTTTGCTATTATGACGTAATGCACCAGGGCGTGGCCATAAATTGTCATTGAGAAGAAAAAGTACATTCTTACATTTTCAGAACAATTGTTCTTATCAAGTTGTTGGAGTTGTAATTTCAATGTGGTGTTAGAATGCATGGGCTGTTATTGGTGGAAATGATACAAAATATTTAAGATCTTCATGCAAGAAAATAATGAGAAAAAGTTAATCTCCATGGAAACACTAATTATACCTCAAACAGACCACATACTTATGACCTCCTCAAATATGGTGGAATTTTTGACCCCTCACCCACTTCCCGAATATATATACAGTCGTGGCCAAAAATATTGGTACCCTTGAAGTTTTTTCAAATAACTCACCATTCTGTTTTAAAATCAGTTGGAATTGACAAAAGTATTTGGGCTCCACAATTCTTTATTTCACTGTTAATATGACAGAACCTTTGTTTTTGATTCAGAACTTAATATATTGTCGTGTGACTACCCTGTGTGGTGAACAACGCAGGGCGACATGGATTACCAAACGAGCTTTAAACTACAAGGCGTTCAGTCAAAATATAGCAGAGAATATGCGTGGGGGGAAGAGACCGAAGAGCGCTTACTTTCACGGATCCCACCAGCAGTCCTCAAACCTGCAATAATTAATTCAACCGGCACCGGTTTAAAATGTACAAGAAAATGCCGGCTTTTTTAACCAAAATGTCGGTAACAAAGAAAATGCACGATAAATGAAACTATATTCCTAAATTGGAGCGCCCTCACACAGACTCGTATACAGACAAAGGACAAAATAATTGGAAAATAAATATGCATTGTTTGTGGCACTTATCTCAAATCGGCTGGGGTGTCTTATCAGGAATCGTCAAGATCGTCTGAGGCCTTGGTGTCTTTGCGCGCGAAAATGCACTAGTTGGCGCGAAGTAGGCCTCCCGCGCGACCCGCTCACTCCTGGCTCCGCGCGCAAAGCAAACTGCCTTGGCGTACAGCTAGCTCTTCCAGCCGCGCCTGTCCTCATGATCTCTGCACGGAAAACCGCAGTTCCCGGCCCGTAGTTCTGCCTCCTCACGACCACTTTCAAGATGCCGGAACACGACCGCCAGTGATGAATCCTCCTCACAACCATTATCAAGATGACGGAATACGACCGCCTGCGATGAATCCTCCTTGCGCAAGAGCAATAGCGACCGTTCACTATGGGATCCAGAATGAGCAGAACCAAAATGACGTGGATGCTGAGAGAGATAAAACACGACCGTTCGCTATGGGATCCAGAATCAGAAGAAGCGAGAAGGAAAAATGTCCGCCATTCCAATTGTTTTGTACGCGTGGCTCTGACGTCATCCGTGCCTGCTTCACCAATCCCATAGTCCCATCTTACCAGTCTCTGTGGCAATCAAATCCCGGTCCAATCACTGTCTTTCGGGGCGTGGCTCCTGGCCCTGCCTGTGCCTGTGCGCTCACCAAGTCGGTATTATCAGCAGTAGTGATTGATGCCTGGTTTCTGGTTGGTTTTTAATTAGTGTGGTTAATGGCCGATTTCTTGCTAGATGCGTAGTGGGGTGTCATAAGGAACACAAGAAAATATAACAGAGGCAATTACAAACAGTGAATTAATTACCCATAATCCCTCGCTAATTAACAAGCCCCACTCCTCTCATGGGGATGAAGATACAAGGTCTTCCACGACATACGGTCCACACAAATTTTCTACTTATGATACATCGAGGTTTCTTCTTCTTCTTCACAACAGTCGGAGCACACTACCTATGCAATGTACTTGGACTAAGGTATCCCTACCCCCCACAACAGCCTTTGGACAAAATAACTGCAGTCAAGCTCTTCCTATAGCCATGAATGAGCTTACTCCACCTCTTTAAAGGCAGTTTGGCCCACTCTTCTTGTGCAAACTGCTCCAGTTCCCCCAGATTAGAAGGGTGCCTTTTCCCAACTGCTGTTTTCAGATATCCACACAGGTGTTTCTGTTTCTGTAAATTTCTGTAATTTCTGTAATTTCTGTAAATTCATTTTGTTTTATGTAAACATAGAGATGATGCACATTACCACAAAGCTCTAATTTGGTCATTCCAGTTGGGCTTTCTCAGCAGTGGGGTCCTCCTGGGTCTCCTACCGTAGAATCCCCATTTATTGAGTTGGTGACGGATGGTGCGAGTTGAAACTGTCGTACCTTGTGTCTTAAGGTCAGCTCAAATCTGTTTGGCAGTTGATCGAGGTGCTTTATCCATCATTCGAACAATCCTTCGCTGCAAACTTCGATCAAGTCTTCTCTTGTTAGAACCACGTCCTGGGAGGTTTGCTACAGTGCCATGGGCATTAAACTTCCTGATAACATTGCGAAATGTTGTGAAATGTTGCCCTTATTTTCAAAGTGGTCTCTATGTGTGGAGTGAATGTCTTGACTATGTGTGGAGTGTATTCATTGAGTATATCATATATATATATATACACACAGTATATATATATCATATATATATATTCATATATATACACAGTGCATATATATATATATATATATATATATATATATATTGGTAAAAGAAGGCACATTGAGCAAAAAAATAAATAATTATTTAATAAAGCCTCACGTTTCAAGAACAAGCTAGTTCTCTTCCTCAGAGGCATTAAGAGCGATGTGGTGGTGACACCTTTAAATTCCATTGGGGACAGTTCAGTTCATGAATTGGTCAAGTCGACCATAAACACTACTCACAATAAGTTAGGGATATTGGCAGGTTCTTCGGTGTGGTTGATTTTGTGTATTAATTATGTTGAAAAAAGTTGTTGATCCTAATTCTATGGTTATTAATGAGTGTGAAAAAACACAGCATTCTTGATTTCAATACCGTAACCCTAACCCCTATAAAAAAAATAAACTCACTCCCACAATATCCCTAACTTATTGTGAGTAGTATATGTATATATATATATATATATACTGTATATCTATCTATCTATATATATCTATCTATATATATATATATACAGTAGTGACCCGTAATTCCGAACGCCCCTCATCTCGAACTACTCTAATTCCGAACCGTAAATTCGAGAAAATTTTGTCCCTAATTCCGAATGTATTTCTATAACCGAAACGCCAACACAGCGTTAGCGTCGTTCGTATTTCCCGCCGCGAGCGTCGTTCATATTTCCCGCGCATCTTCGCGCAGCATCACCCACGCCTGCTCCCGCATGCACAACCCGGAAGTCGCTTTGTTCCTTCAGTTCGTTTAAGGCTAGTAGGGGGTGGTTTGAAAAGTTTAAGAGAAGAAGTGGGATCCACAGTGTTGTTATGCATGGAGAGGCTGCTAGTTCGAATAAGGATGGAGCAGCAGACTTTGTGAATAAATTTAGTGCGTTTGTGAACACTGAGGGGTATGTGGCACAACAGGTGTTCAATTGTGATGAGACAGGCCTCTTCTGGAAAAAGATGCCAAGGAGGACCTACATAACGAAGGAAGAGAAGTCTGTACCAGGCCATAAGCCAATGAAAGATAGGCTTACTCTCTTGTTGTGTGCTAATGCTAGTGGAGACTGCAAGATAAAGCCTTTGCTTGTGTACCACTCAGAGAATCCACGTGTGTTCAAAAAGAACAATGTGATTAAGAGCAACCTTAATGTTATGTGGAGGGCAAACGTGAAAGCATGGGCTACCAGGCAGTTCTTCACTGAGTGGATTCATGAGGAGTTTGCCCCTTCTGTGAAGGCTTATCTTGAGGAGAAGAATCTACCCCTGAAGGCTCTTCTTGTGATGGACAATGCTCCTGCTCATCCTCCAGGCTTGGAAGAAGATTTGGAGGAAGAATACAGCTTCATCAAGGTGAAGTTCTTGCCCCCCAATACCACTCCTCTCATCCAGCCCATGGACCAGCAAGTCATCTCAAATTTCAAGAAGTTGTACACCAAGGCTATGTTCCAGAGATGCTTTGTGGTGACAAACGAGACTGAACTGACCCTCAGACACTTTTGGAAGGATCATTATAATATCCTCCATTGCCTAAGAATCATTGACAAAGCATGGAGGGAAGTGTCTCTGAGGACAATGAACTCTGCCTGGAAGAAACTCTGGCCTGATTGTGTTGCAGGGAGAGATTTTGATGGCTTTGAAGAACCTATTGTGCCTGCTATTGTAGCATTGGGTCAGTCCATGGGCTTGCAGGTGAGTGAAGAGGATGTGGAGGAGTTAGTGGAGGATCACAACAAGGAACTCACCACAGAAGAACTTCAGCACCTCCACAAGATGCAGCAAGAAGAAGTGGCAGTGGAAATTTCTTCAGAGGAGGAAGAGGGAGCTAGTGGTAACATTTCCAGTGCTGAAATTAAAGAACTGTGCTTCCATTGGTCTAAAACACAGGCCATTGTTGAAAAGTGGCACCCTAATAAAGCAGTGGTTAACAGGAGCATTAACTTGTTCAGTGACAATGTGATTGACCACTTCAGAAAAATTAAGAAAAGTCGCCAACACCAGGCAACTTTGGAGAGGTGGTTCTCTAAAGAAAGCAAGCCTAGTGAGCCCCAACCCTCTACAAGTGGTGTTAAGAGACAAAGAGAGCAAACACCGGAAGCACAGTCATCTGATGTTAGCTTGGAAGGTGCCTCACCTTCCAAGCAATAAAACCCTGTCCCTCCTTCCTCCTCTCCAGCTTCCACATGCACCATCAGAACTCTCCACTAAGGTAAATGCAGTTATTTTCATGTTAGTACATTTATTTCTTGTTTTTATTATTATTATTATTTGATATTTAGGGCATTTACTCATCTTATTTTACCTTGAATCATGTGTATTTGCAGTTAACAGTGTCTTGATAATGGGTTTTTGGGGTCCAGGAACAGATTAATTCACTTTCCATTATTTCTTATGAGGAAAATAGTTTCTAATTCCGAACTTTTCCCAATCCGAACTGCCGCTGGAACGAATTAAATTCGGATTTAGAGGTCCTGTATATACTGTATATATATATATATATATATATATATATATATATATATATATATATATATATATATATATATATATATATATATATATATATATATATATCTATATATATTGTTACTGATCGCGGATTAAGATGTTATTTACCGAGCGGTGGTATTGCCGCGACCGTTACAGGATCCCTGACTCACCCGATTCACCCAGAACTTTGGCCGGATCGCACCGCAGCTGCTCAATGAGGGGAAAAGACTAAAACGACGAATGCAAAGAGGAAAAGGAATAAAACGAATAGACGGACAGAAGAGTAATTGGATTTATTATTTACACAAGCAAAAAGGAGCAATCAAGGTTTATTTACAACACATAAGACGCAGGTGACACAGTGCAAATTTTAGCTTACCTACAGACTTAATTTATTCCCAGGACAGAACAAACAGAACAAACTCACGTCCACAAGAAGGGTGGAAAGGCAGGAGGTGGATGGCTGGAGGGAGAGGGAGGTCCAAGGGGGTCCTGCTGCTCAACCGGCGCGTTTAGCCGCCGCAGTTCCTTTTCGGCCCTGCTCCAAACCGCCGTTCAGGCCCCCTTTGGCTGTTGGGTGTTCTTGCTGCTGCGGCCTCCGCTGCGTTCCCAGGACTTGTCTGACTCGTTGGTCCACACCCTCAACTCTTTCTTGGTCCCTCACTCTTTACCACCGACTCCTCACCGCAACCAACGCAACCACTTGACCACCACCTCTACTGACTGACTCTTCACCACTCTCCACTTGACGATCGACTCTCAACCAACTCAGACCAACTCAAGTTGCTTCCTGCGTGCGCGCCTTTATAACGCCTCCGGCGATTAAACCGCCGGCCTTTTTGGACACGCCCATCGGGGTGCTCACCTCGGCCCTGGTTGGTCGCGCGACCCTCTGGCTCCGCCCTTGATGATGACGGGCGGGCACGCCTTTCTTCTCCGATTCGAGCACATGGTCAATGGTGGTTTGGGAGGGGAGGTAATATGGGCAATCGAGGCTCGGCAATGACGAGAGGGGATGTGAAGGAAATGGGGATTTTGGGGATGGGAATGAAAGGGGATCTATTCTCTTTCACTGGTGCAATGGATTACTTCAATTAATGGGAGACACAGCCTTACCCTAAAACACAGAATAAGAGATAACTATCAACAGGGGTATTCTATTACTTGGCTGACGTGTATGCTTGTGGACTAATTATGGGATGCCCTTTCACCTTTACACAGCTCCGGAGGTAGGGGGGCGCAGAATAAACAATAATAATAATAGTACAGCACACAATCAAAAAATATACAGTCCTCATCTCCGCAACAATATATATATATATATATATATATATATATATATATATATATATATATATATATATATATATATATATATATATATATATATATATATACTGTATATATATATATATATATTGCCTTTTATGGTCAGGGTGGAAAACTCCAGTTTCCCTTGACATCATTAACCGAGGAGTTTAAGGTGGTGAGGGTGCGGGAGTTGATGATGTTGCGGGATTCAAGTGATGCAGTGGTAAAGAATGCTCTCCCAGAGAAGAAGTGAAATCGGAAGTGGAATGCAAGAACAGAGGTGGACGTGATGGTGGAGCGGTTGCAACAGGAGGAGGTCGTGAGGATGGTACAGCACAGGAAGTATGGCTTGGGGTGGATGAAGCATGAGCGATGGGGAAAGGCATGTGTAAAAGAGAGGCGGAAGATGGTTGAGAGGGAGGTGAGAAGAAAGGAGGAGGAGGTGAGATTTGTGAAAGCAGTCAGACAAGCACAGAAAGGTGCTTGGACGCGGTGGGAAGGTGTGCGGGTGAGGACATTGAAGTGGCAAGAGATTTGGAGGATGGAGCCAATATTGTTGTTTCCTGTTGCGGGCGGGCAACGTATGATGTGCTTCCGTCACCAGTAAACTTGAGATTGTGGGGGTTATTGCAGGAGGAGAGATGATATTTGTGTGGAGGTTTTGGAATGGTGCAGCATGCACAGAGTGCATGCTCACTCGCATTGGCAGCAGGACAATACAAATGGCGACATGATCATGTGCTGGCGGTGGTAGAGCAGATGGTGCAACAAGAGGTGCTGAGATCGAGAGAGAGAGGAGTGGAGAAGGAGACCGATGGGGGAGAGGTGTTGTTTGTCAAAGAGGGCCAAGTGGTAAGAGGTGGAAAGGAAGAGGGCTGTCAGATGCTTGTGATTGGCCGGTGGTGGCAGACCTAAAGGCACAATTGGTATTCCCAGAGGAGACCTGTGTGACAAGGTTGTGGCCTGATATAGTCATCTGGTCAGGTGCAACAAGACAGGCCATCTTAGGGGAATTGTCGGTACCTTGGGAAGAGAACATGGAGGAAGTGCACGAGAGGAAGAGAGGAAAGTACAGTGAGCTGGAGGCAGAGTGCAGGGAGAAGGGTTGGTGAGTTTCTTGTCAGTCATTTGAAGTGGGGTGTGGAGGGTATATTGGCAATTCCTTTTTTGCATTTCTTGCTCGGCTTGGAGTGTGTGGGACAGAAAGAAGGAGAATGTGTGACAAAGTTCCCCAGGTTGCCCTTGAAAGGCTCACTTTGGATATGGAGTAAGTTTCTGGAGGCATGTCGAGCGGTGTAGGTTGAGGTTGTGGGGGGTGGTTCATTTCAGTCTAAAGGAGGAGTGACTGAGCATGGAAGAGAAATGGAGATGTGTGAATGGTGTGTGTGTGTGTGTGTGTGTTGCAGGAGTGTGTGTGTGTGTGTGTGTGTGTGTGTTGCAGGAGTGTGTGTGTGTGTGTGTGTGTGTGTGTGTGTTGCAGGAGTGGGTGTGTGTGTTGCAGGAGTGGGTTTGTGTTTTGCAGGATTGGGTGTGTGTGTTGCAGGAGTGGGTGTGTGTGTTGGAGGAGTGTGTGTGTGTGTTGCAGGAGTGGGTGTGGTTTTGCATGAATGTGTTTTTGTTTGAGCGGCAGTTTTGTTGTTGTATTCTGTGTTCTCACTGGCTGGGGGTGGAGGTATGTACGCATCCGGGTGGAGCTGCTGCATGTGGAGGCGTATGTGCACCTGCTGGCCCATCTTGGCTGACCGTATCGAGGTTGAAGGGCCGAAACGGGATGATGCTGAGGACCTCGACTGAGAACCCGGTCAGTGAGGCACACTTGTGAACAGGTGTGTTTTGAATATATATATATATATATATATATATAACAGAGAATAAAGGATATGTAAAAGTGAGACATTGCTGTCTCCACAATAATTTCTGTAAAATTAAATGCATTGCCATTTGCGACTCTTTTCGTTGGTAAATATGACGCAATATTTACGAATGACAAAAGTCATGCTGATACTTCTATAAGCTAGCTACCTTGTCTATGAGTGATACAATCCCACCATCGAGATTTGAGCAGGTACTCTGTCATTTATTTGTATATGCATGTCATCGTTTTGGTTGTGACCAGCTGTACAATCCAGCTTGTATAGATTTCCAAAGTGTGTTGCACCGTGGTCATGTTTGTTTGGTGTTGGAAGGTGGTGAAAAATTCCTGGACTGATTCCCTCTTTCTTACAATGAAATCATACCCGGAACTTCATCATCACAATCGTAGAACCTTGTGGGATCTGCAATCTACAATAAACTCACGAGCGGAAAGTAGGCCCTGGGAGCGGAAGGGCGAGCCGGCTGTGAGTGAGGCACGTTGCCAGGCAGGCACTTTGAATGCACGTCGTGTATAAAGCCTAATTTTGAGCATCATGAAGATTTTCTCCACCCTTTCTCTTCACTTGTCTGTCTATCTGGCTTTTAACCAGTTAGTTTTATTTTTGACTTTTCTTCATCTTTTCTTGACCATCATCGCAGTTGCTTCAGAAAAGGGTGACCGGCATTTTCCTCCAGTTTGTCCAGTCCACTGCCCGTTCTACTTATCGTTCGGTCAGGAGTGAGTAGGCCATCTCTTTGTCCCAAAATCACATGTATATTGGCAAGGTAAGATAATCTGGTTTCCCAGGTACCAGCTGATAGAGAGTGAATTGTCTTGCGGGTTCTCCGAGAGTAAACTCCCAAAATCAAGGCTCTCTGCTCACCTTCACTCTTTCATTCCCCTTTTCTCCCACCTCTGGAACAAACTCCCTCACTCTCTTCAATCCCACTCCTCCCTCCAGGTCTTTAAAACAGCTGTTCACCACCATCTCTTATCTTCCCCCATCCAAAACCTTGATCTTTTCTACCCCCGTTAATTCACCCCAGATCCACCTTTTTGAAATACCGACTTCTTTCCTGGAAGTCCTAGCTGTGTCCATATGTTTTATACCTCTCCTCCTCACACCCCCCTGCCCATGCCCCTTCCCCCAAGCCCTCTCCCTCCCGCAGATCTCCCGATGTCCCTGCTCTCCATCTTGTTCTCTCGCTCCCTTTATTATATGTTTTATGCCCACAAATATTATTTTGTTCCTTGCTTCATCATTCAATTGCCTGTCTGGTTGGCTCCAAAGTAGCACACGAGCTTCGAGATGTTTAGTGTAGGTTCGATTCCCAACCTGATTATAAATTGTCACCCTGGTGTTTCGCAGGCCGTCACATTAAGTTTGAAGCACATTCGAATGTGCATTAAGTCGGGGCCCCCTCTAAAAAACCAGTGGACAATTTCCAAAGCCCTACCCTAAACTACAGGGGGCACTGCATCCGTGACACAGCCATGCTCCCAGAAATGAAGCAACCATCAGCCAGGCGCTGCACACTAACAAATGAATCACAAGTGAATCAAGTTCTGAACACATCACCAGGTTATGTCACCATTTCCAATGCGCAAACTTCAAAGATGCAATAAAATAAATTGTGCCAATAAAGAACAACGCTTTGTTTTGGTTGTCAAACCACATGGTAATGTTAATTCAATTACTACTGAAGCTTAACAACCAAAACCTCTTGCATTTTTGTTATTTCCTCATGGGAAAGCCTCATTTCCTGGTTGGTATGGTACTGGTGGGTAAACACATTGTCGATATTATTTCTGCAAACTATGCATCCATGGTGAGATAATTAAAACTGAGCAAAGGAAGATAATGGAGATGGAGTATTAGAGTGGGAAATGAAGATAAAGAGGTTTAACAGTAATTGGAAGACAGAGGAAGGCTTTGTAGGGGAGACACGTGGGAGTGGGGTCAAAAGTTCCACTATTTTGCGTACCCTATAAACAGGTGACCCCGAGTCAACATGAATCACCATTTGGTGCATAAGTGGTGGTGCTTTTCTTTACCCTTTTGCCTATGTACACGTTTAAATATGTAGTTGTTAACAATACATTAGGGCCTAAATATAATGAAATGCTGGTCAGTGGCCTCTCCGTATTCTACCACCACCTTCTGTTCTGGTGCGCCTCTCTGCCCTTCTTTGCTCTGTACCCCTCTCCCTCTCTGTAGTGAAACTTGCTAAGTCTGTTCAATCTCATTCTTCCTTCCAGGGCTTCAAGATGGTTGTTTACATCCTCCTCAGGTTACACATCCACCCACCCAACACCCTCGCAACTACGTACTCACATTTTCGATTCTGTGTTCTAGCTCTTCCACGAGCCTCCAATTCATATGCAAAATAAATAAATAAAATAAAATTTGAAATTCATCAGTTGTTTAAAATTCAAAAATATATACCATCAATTAGTCTTTGAAAAGATTATTAAAATTTTTTAAAATAAAAGATTCGCTATTTTTTGTGTTGAAAATTCGATTAAATTACACATAAACGAATCGCTCGACCTCATGATTGCAGAACTTTCATCATGATGCAGCGACCGTGTCCTGCATTGATTTGTCCATTGTCTCTTAATTTTCCTGTCATGTAAGTGATATACAAGGGATGTTCAAAACGTTATATTCTGATAATAGTCCAATCAATCAAAGGTACCGTACTATTGACAAAACATCGGTGCTGCTGAAGTAGTGTCTTGGCACTGATGTTTACTCTAAAAGTGCACTGATGTTTACTCTAAAAGTGCACTGATGTTTACTCTAAAAGTGCACTGATGTTTACTCTAAAAGTGCACTGATGTTTACTCTAAAAGTGCACTGATGTTTACTCTAAAAGTGCACTGATGTTTACTCTAAAAGTGCACTGATGTTTACTCTAAAGGTGCACTGATGTTTACTCTAAAAGTGCACTGATGTTTACTCTAAAAGTGCACTGATGTTTACTCTAAAAGTGCACTGATGTTTACTCTAAAAGTGCACTGATGTTTACTCTAAAAGTGCACTGATGTTTACTCTAAAAGTGCACTGATGTTTACTCTAAAAGTGCACTGATGTTTACTCTAAAGGTGCACTGATGTTTACTCTAAAAGTGCACTGATGTTTACTCTAAAAGTGCACTGATGTTTACTCTAAAAGTGCACTGATGTTTACTCTAAAAGTGCACTGATGTTTACTCTAAAGGTGCACTGATGTTTACTCTAAAAGTGCACTGATGTTTACTCTAAAAGTGCACTGATGTTTACTCTAAAAGTGCACTGATGTTTACTCTAAAAGTGCACTGATGTTTACTCTAAAAGTGCACTGATGTTTACTCTAAAAGTGCACTGATGTTTACTCTAAAAGTGCACTGATGTTTACTCTAAAGGTGCACTGATGTTTACTCTAAAAGTGCACTGATGTTTACTCTAAAAGTGCACTGATGTTTACTTTAAAAGTGCACTGATGTTTACCACCATCTCTTATATTCCCCCATCCAAAAACTTGATCTTTTCTACCCCCGTTAATCCACCACAAATCCACCTCCTTCAAATTCCGTTTTCTTTCTTGAAATCCCCTGTAATGTCCATCTTGTTTATCCTGTGTACCCCACTCCAGCCCTCTCCCTTCCTCAGATCTGCTCATATCCCTGTTCTCTACTGTTGTTGTGCTTCCCTCTCTCTCCCCCTCTTGTCTCCCACTTCCTTTGTTACCCTCGCCAGAGGAGAGGTTATTGCATTTGAGTCCCTTTGTTTCTGTCTGTTTGTTTGTCCGAACAGAATAAATATGATTTTCTCTGCAACCGTTGGTCCGATTGACAGGAAAGTTTCACCCTAGGTGCACCTCCACCTGTATAATTTTTTAAATCATAATTATGACGTCATAGGTCACGTGGTATGGGTGGCATCTTGGAAAAAACGAAAAACGTTGCACCCCTATATCTCCAAAAGCGCTGCATAGAAAAAATTTGAGACATGGCTCATTGTGAAGAACTCTCCATGGGGAAAAACCATAATGTTAATAATGACGTCACAATTCGACAAGTACAAAACTTCATCCGATCAAGATGAAATTTATTGAACATCATCTGGGGATAAATTGGTGGAGAAAAAAAAAAAGTGATGACGTCATTGCTCACGTGGTTCGGCCGCCATATTTATTTAACACAAAAGCCTTAAAATCCACTGAAAACACGTCCTGGTGAGGGTCTGCAATCTCTGATTACTCTTTCTTGTCATATGTTTTATGTGTTAGCATTTACACGAGCTTCGACATAGAAAAAAACAACAAATCCATCTGTTTGGATTGCCGCGCAAGAATAACTTCGTACTTCGGCAGGTTGTGAACCAGCAACTACGAATGCCATTTGGTCCGTCGCGCGATGGCAGGGTCCAATCGTCTGACACCGCTTACCTGTACCATGTGACAGTTTCAATTTGGGAACTTACCCTCCGACAGTGTACCACTTTTGTTCCTGGATGGAAATTTAGACGGCTGAGCAACCGTTGGTACCTGCCGGGCTGATGCTAATTTTGTTATGTATGGCCGATCACTACTCTGTGTGCGAGCAATGGCGGAACAATGAATGAAAGGACATTCACGGACAGTTGGAAAGGAAACGTTTAACGATTCGATTTATTTACAAATATGCACAATGCAATATATCCAAAGGAAAGAATAGGGACAATAGGCAGAAACTTAGCTTAGTCTATGCCTTATGACGATTACAACAAATAAACACAACAAGGGCGTCCAGCACACATTCACGGGGATGGAAAGGGGAAAACAAACGTTGTGATCCTGTCAGCAAAATGATTACCAGGACAATGCTACCAGGACCTTGTCGTCTTGATTCACCAACGACCACTATGCCGGCAAAGGGCAATCCCCAGCACGAGCAGGCAGTCCCAACAGGAACACGGGTAGGGAGTCCCAGCACGTACATGAAGAGGCAGTCCCAGCATGAACACGAGCAGGGAGGGAGTCTGACAGCCAGCAGAGACATCATGCAGGCACGTGCAGAGAGAGAGAATCCGATGAACACGTGCATAGCGTCCGCCTGATGACCATGTGCAGAGTACAGAGAGTCCGATGAACATGTGCACCGAGAGGGAGCAGAGAGCGAGATGAATCAAGTACACGTGCTGAGGCCTGAGAGCGAGTGTCGTGCACACATGCAGCGAGAAGGAGCAGAGAGAGACCGGCCAAGAGAGGGAATCAAGTGTGCAAGGCCTTTTTGTCAGGCCCTGGTAAGGGTAGGGGAGCTGTTTGAGTGTGTTTTCTGGGCTGCCGATTGGTGGAATGTCGCTTCCCCTTCCCCCACAAACCCCCTCCCACGTTCCTCTGGTGTTGATTAGTGGCCCATTGTGTCACCCTGCTTCCACAAGCCCTCTCAAAGGGACTTTTACCTGGTGCATAACCCAATGGTCTTTGGTGCATTTGAAAAGTTCCCTGTCCACAAAATGTTGTTGCTGGCATCCACCCTTGATGCCTTTGGCCTGTCTTCTGTCCTTCAAGACTTTGAATCAATATCTGAGGATGCAATATTTGTGCATTTGCATGGCGTCCCTTATGAGTGGAGGGCCTGTCTTTCCCTCCCCCACGCATAAAAACATACTAACCCGAAATAAGGGGAATGGACGAAGATAATGTTCTGCTATGAAATAACTATTCTAATGGGCCTGTATGGTGGTTGTCATTACTTCTTTGCAGATTCCCAAAACTGCAACAATATAAAAGTGCACAGAAAGAGCACACAAACAACCACAGCCACCACAACAATTATGTGTTCTAAAATATCCTTTTTTCGTGTGTGTTCAACTTCATTTTACATCTTCATTGAGATTCACAGATAGATATGCAATATGTTTGTGAAGTACAACATGCTGTGTCTTTGATCAAACCCATCAATGAAGCGACCGGTAGACATGACTAGTGTGATTTATGGACAAGCACCTTCATGAGCCTCAGATCACGATAATAAGAGAGGTCAATCCATTTCAAGCTTGTGTTTTTCATCATCTCTCTCCCTCTTTCTCTCTCTCTCTCACTCTCTCTCCCCCCCCCCCCACTCTCTCTCTCCCCCCTCTCTCTTTCCCTCTCTCTCTCCCCCTCTCTCTCTCCCCCTCTCTCTCTCCCACTCTCTCTCTTTTCCCCCCCTCTCTCTCTCTCTCCCCCCCCCCCACTCTCTCTCTCCCCTCCTCTCTCTCTCCCCCTCTTTCTCTCTGTCTCCCGCTCTCTCTCTCTCCCCCCTCTCTCTCCCTCTCTCTCTCTCTCTCCCCCTCTCTCTCTCCCTCTTTTTCCCCCTCTCTCTCTCTCTCTCTCCCCCCCCACTCTCTCTCCCCTCCTCTCTCTCCCCCTCTTTCTCTCTGTCTCCCGCTCTCTCTCTCTCCCCCCTCTCTCTCCCTCTCTCTCCCTCCCCCCATCTCTCTCTCCCCCTCTCTCTCTCTCTTCCCCTCCTTCTCTCTTCGCCCCTCTCTCTCTCCCTCTCTCCTCCTCTCTCTCCATCTCCCTCTCCCTCCCCCCTCTCTATCTTCCCCTCTCTCTCTCTCCGTCTCTATCTCCCTCACCCTCTCCCCCTCTCTCTGAAGTGCATTTAGACAATAGTTGACAAATTTATTGTTGATTGTTGGAATAACTTTGCCGATGAGATTGAGGTAAACACCTTTTCTGAGTAATTGAATAACAACAGTCACCAGTTGGTTGATGCACGTGACATAATTAAAATGCACACTGAATGTAATTGACAGATCCTTGTCGACATCGCAAATGATGTAATAAAGTTTCAAACTATGAAGGAGGATCTATGGTGAAAGGCGAGGTTTTAAGTAGGGAGATTGATCTTTTGCCACCAGCGGAGCGGAGCGCCTCTCCCTTCAAGGTCGCAAAGGAGTCCCAAGAGACAATGTGACCAGGCCTGGCTCACGTCAAACGTGCTTTATGTTACCGGAAAAGTCAGGATAAGACATGTTTGGGTCGCGTGTATGGAGTAAAGTTTGTACTCCATAGATTTCCACCCTTAACATTGCTGAACGGAAACGAAAATATTGCTTCAAATTGCTAATGTCGTTCTGCTCCAAACTATGGGGTTATGCTTTTGTGTGTATTAACTTTCGTCGTGCAAATCAGCATTGTATTCACCATTCGTTTTGCTCCTTTGTCGATAGGCGACAGCAATGAGTAATATTGATTGTCACTATGAATGGCATTTACACTTTCCATTATTTACCTTTGCCTGTAATCTGTAATACAGGTCCGAAGATCCGGTGTTGGTGTCAGGCACTTTGCTTTGAGCTGTGTGGTCTGGGTTCGATTCCCAACCCGACTATGAACCGTCAGATTGGTGCTTTGGAGGCTGATCCCTCGGATGGATGTTAAGCCGGGTGTCTTGGCTGCTCGCACTAGTTGGTGGACGTTAAAGGTGGATGGTATATTTTGTGACGAGTAGGTGAGTTAGCTCCCGCATCACCTCCAAATTCCAAATTATTGCCCTTGCTACCCCTGCAAGGCAAAGCCAAAATGCCGAGTGCAATCCTTTCTGTTTGGCTGCTTTGACCAGAACCAAACCTGCCGTCGAACAGAACACCAAAGATAGACAGAGAAGATGTAAATTCATAATCGGGTAAACGACTTTACTCTCTTTTTATTTTTATGCCTCCGCCGGCAAAGTCGCCAGAGGCATTATGTTTTCGGGTTGTCCGCCCGTCCGTCCGTACGGGCTAAATCTCGTTTTTCTCAGCAACCATATGTCCGATTGAGACGAAACTTTCAGGGTAGGAGTAACACCCATGCAGAATGTTTTTATGATAATTGTAACGTCATAGGTCACGTGGTATGGCAGCCATTTTGGATTAAAAGCAATTAAATAAAATTTTATTTCTCGGAAACCGCTGAATGGAAAAATTTGAAACTTGGTACATTGCCAAGTACTCACAATGGGGAACAAAAGCATGATAAGGATGACATCATAGGTGAAGTGGTATACCAGCCATAAATGTTTTAATCGAATTCCTTATCCTAAAAATCTGAAATTGAATGCACATGATCTATGACCCATTTGTATTGAAATATTTAATTTATGACATCATAAGTCACGTGGTTTGGCATCCATATTGGATTGAAGGAAAATAACAAATAATTATATCTCTGAAACCGCTCACCCTATCGATGCGAAATTTTACAAATATCATCTAACAGCGCTGTTGCATATAGTTTGAAAATGATGATGTCATAGGTCACGTGGTTTGGCAGCCATCTTGGATAGAAAAACGAACCTTATCCGATCAACACGAAATTTACAAACGTGATCCACTACCCATACATATGCAGAGTGATGGCATCTACCCGTTGTGGGACTATGCGGAGGCATATTGGCGACACAGTTGCATTGTTCTAGTTTTACCTTGGATTTGTTCTTGTCGATTTGTTACTGGTAATATATCTTTTTTATATGTTAGGTTACGTACATGGGGCGTTGAAAGCATTCTATGAATAAGAAACTCAAAGTATTCCAGGATGTATTACTAACCATAACATAATCATAACTATGCTTGTACGAGCATCGTAAACAAAGAAATGTCGGGCTGTAAATAAATGTCAGGCTATCCTTGAATCCCAATAAATCAGCTTTCAGGTTGAAGGACTTTTACCCAATATTGTATTGAAGGTTAATAATGACGCATCTTCACAAGTTTGTTGTCTAGAATATTCTGGATTAAGACAAACTCCATATACGGTCCATGGACCCCTTCGGGCCTGCG